>NW_003852813.1:115744-118105 GCF_000181295.1 Otolemur garnettii | reverse complement strand
GTGATCACTACCACCTTTAAAGGCACCTGGCATGTTTTGGGGGCAATACCTTGACGGGAGGTCCTGCGGACAAGAGGAAGAGCGCATTGAAGGACGTAGGCCGGGGCACACACATGCACCCTGCCTGGGGGGTGGGTTAGGAATGAGACAGGCCAGTGTTGTAAGGGAAGGAGTGACAATCGATAAGGGCAGAGGCAGAAAGGGAAGGGACTAGAGGAGGAGAGCGGTGTGAGAGTCAGAGAGACATAGGGGCAACGCGAGCGAGAACAACGGTAATTGTGTGGGAAACCTTGCCTCATGACTTGGGGGAGTAAGGGTTAGGAGGCGGGCAAGGAGGCCGAGCGGTGGTATAGTGTGGTCCTTGTGTTTGCTGTGCCTTTTCCACGGGGTACTGTTCATTGCCCAAGCGTCATTTGCATCTCTGCTTCAGAGAGTCCCATCCCCATCTTATCCTAGCTGGTTTTTATGGGTTACAGATGAGAATATGTGTGGTCCTTCATGGGAGAGATGCCTTGTCCTCTTCCTTATCCTTGTCCCTTTACCGTCTAGTATTGCACACTCGTGTCCTCACTAGTATACCTGCTTTAATAGGAGGTTTCAAGAGCCGACTTTAAGGTGGGAACCATCCCCAAGCCAGGGCAGTCCCAATCCAAGTATAGTGTTATTGTCCCTGTGCCACCTGCTATGCTGCTGTCCGCCATAACCATGTCTTGAGCCTCAATCCCTGTTATTTGATTAGGTCCCCGGTGCTCCTTTCTGCTGTTTGGATTACAATTTCTAATGATTCTTCGCTTCCTTCTCGACCTTGTGGTATCCTGGTTACCTTGAACCTAGAGGTTCAGCTGACATTTCAGCAACCTTTGACAGTGTCTAAATCAAGATCTTTTTCTGGTCAGCAGGGGTTGCATTTGGGTACAACTCTGGGTCTAGTCTCTATCTTATCCCTGGGGAGTTAAGCTTCCCCTGTTTCTGCAGGTGGTGTACCTGAGGCAATGTTTTGGGTCATTTTGTGTTGGAAGCAGGTTAAAAAGACCCTCCAATTGTCAGGCTGCTCACTTCACCCCACCACTTGAGCCGTGGGTTGTGATTCAGCTCTCCAAAAGTGGCACATTCCCTGGTCAACCATGGTGGACAGCATCTGGCATATTTTTCCTCAACCTGGGGCATTGGGAGTGGACTTGTGGGATGTGCAGGTGAGCATTTTTAGAGAAATACTGCCATCCAGAGGAACATATTTGACCATCTCACCATCCCTGCCTCTGCCTTCCTGGGGAATGGTGATCAGAGGGTGACAATTGATTGGGAGAGATCAGTAGAGCGATGGGGATAGTGTGGCCCATGGCAGCCTAATGGTGGCCATCTTTGGTCAGAAATAATGGAAGCCTGGGGTAGGGAGCCATAGTGATGCCTGTGGCCATTTTCATTTGTTATTTGGTGTCTGTAGTTGCTACTCCCACATTTCTGTGCTCTATTTCAGAGGCTTATTTGCAGTTAGCATGTCTCATGGTGTAGGATGGAATCACCTGTGCAAATTCCTTTACAGACTTCTCGTGTCTTTGTCACCTTGCTAAAATTCTTAGAGAAATCACTGAGAATAACCCTTGTTTTCTGTTTACCTGTAGGTCTGCATGTCTCAGCCCTGTGCTCAGGAAGCTGGCAGTCAGGAAGGTCAGGTGACGTTACCAATATTGCACCACCTTGGAGTTCAATTGTCAGTTTTGTTCTTTACCCATTTTTTCCCCCTCTGCTCTGGACCCAATGCCCTTTCTCTCAATATCTCTCAGATTCACCCTCATGAATCAAACATTCCAAGGCCACAAATGAAGTGAACAGAGGTGAGCACACAGGCCTTTCTCCTTCACCTCAACCACACAATTGCCTGCTACTGGAGAATCACTGTTGTGGGTCATGCTATTTGCCAGTGCTCATCTGCCTCTTCACTAGCTACCTAGTTAGTGCCAGGAGAAGGATGTGAGAGTACATCTCAAGGCCTAGGACTGCACTCCTTTTTTCTCATAGCTACTAGATAGTTTCTGAAAAGGGCTCTCTGCATCTCTTTATCCTCTTGAGTTTCCCAAACTGTTTAATGGTTTCATGTGAGTAGAATCTTCAGTCCCTCTAACTTATTCCCCCTCATTCCTTGGCCCAAGGTGTAGACCTACAAAATTTGATCTCTTCCCAACCCAAGGCTGTTACTGTGATGGTCTTAGTGTGTTCCTTAGGACTCTTCAGTGTTCTGGGTCAGCTGGACTCCCAGAACATACTTCCCCACTCCTGTAAACCTAGATGTCTTCCACAAGGAGAAAAATTGGGACATACCGGCTCGGCGCCTATAGCTCAACCGGCTAAGGCGCCAGCCAC
>NW_003852813.1:111890-115096 GCF_000181295.1 Otolemur garnettii | reverse complement strand
CATCATTGTTGTTTGGAGGGCCCGGGCTGGATTCGAACCTGCCACCTTAGGTGTATGTGGCTGGCACCTTAGCCACTTGAGCCACAGGCACCGAGCTGAAATCACATAAAACTTGAACTACATTGCACCTACCTTGTTTCATGTCTTGTTCTAGTCTGTCTGATCATTTCTGTCTGATCCACTAATCAGAGAATTCATTGTCTCTGCAAGAGACATCTCTTAACATTATAAACTGCTGACCCCTCCTCTTTACTTATTTGGTCCTAGGTTTTTCAGATGGTCCATTAGATCTCAATTTCCCCTTGTTCTTGACCACCAGGACAGTGACACTCTTTTTCCCTCTGTTAGGACCCTCTGGAGAGAGGATGTTCCCTGGTTCTTGGCTCCCAGTGTTAAGAATGAACACTGGTGCCTAGTGGATGATGGAGCGATCACAAACACAAAGTGACCACCAGCAGCATACATTTATTGCCAAACAAAAGTATACAAACCACAGGTAAAATACATCTCAAGAGTGAGATGGTTCCCTCCCACAAGTGGAAAAGAGACCCCAGAGTCTTAAGACACATTGTCTTTCATAAGCTAACTAAACTTACTAGTTGTGCCCCCCTCCCCATCTCCCAGCAGGATTGGCTATTGCCTCCCACTTTTGGGGTAACCGACAGTTTGGGGTTATATAACAAAACTACTTAATAGGCATGTGTTTTTCCTTGAACCTTGGCAAACAACACATGGGGGTCGAAACCTGTAAGTTCAATTATATGATAATGATCCCAGGTGAGTGTAAGTTCACTAGGGGCTCCTTGCTATTTGTTCCGACTGGGAAACGGTCCCCAGCCAGTAACTTGGTTCCTACTCCCCACCCCCCAGCCACACCTCTTGGTCTCCTGTTCTATCAGAGGGAAGCCTTAGCTGGGGCGGTCCATCACCTCCCAATCCCAGCGGCTCTCACCCTACCTGTCACAGAAAGAAGCTGGAGGCCGAGATGGCATGTTCCTCCATTAGGCACAGCATCCCTGGAGGGCAGGACAGGCTGTGTCCTGGGGCAGCAGCGCCACTGGAGCTGTTGCCCACTCCCACTGCAGCTGCAGGAGCTCGTTCATTTGCCTGTTGGAGCTCCCGCATCAAGGGTTCCAGCAAAAGCCAAGCTTACAAGGCAGGCGCTCTTACAGGCTGCCTCCTTCCTGGAAGTGTGGGCCTGTTTTCCAGGAGCCTGACAGTAATTTGGTGCTAACATCCTAACTTGGCCCTTGCAACAAGAACAAATGTCCAGAGGCAGATTCCCTGTGGTAGCTTGCGCTGGGGGTTCCCAAACATGGCGGACACCAGAACATGGAGTCCTGAGCTTGGCAGGCCTGGCACTCTGGGGCTCCTTGTTGGCGGAGCCTGTCTTCCCTTTCTTCCTGAGCTTAGAGTCTCTCAATGGGATCATCAGGTACAGCCTCACCATTCCCTGGATACCTGGAAATTACCCTAGTTCAAATACACAGAGAGGCTGGAAACCACATTCAAAAATCTTCCACTTGATGGCACTGTTGATGCAGAAATACCAACCAATTTGCCACTCAAACCTCTTCCACCATTTGAAGATGAAAAAGCACCAAGAAAGGAAAAAAGTAAATTAGGGGCTATGAGTGGAGTTTATTCTCTTGGGGTGGTAAAGGAAATGATATTCATTCTTATCACACTCTTGGTGGGAAATGGTTCATCAAGGGAATAGATACAGGCCAGGTGTGGTGGCTCACACATGTAATCCTAGCACTCTAGGAAGCCGAGGCAGGTGAATTGCTTAAGTTCAGGAGTTAAAGCTCACCCTGTGCTACACCAAGACTTCGTCTCTAAAAATAGCCGGGTGTTGTGGTGGGCTCCTGTAGTCCCAGCTACTTGGGAGGCTGAGGCAAGAGAATTGCTTAAACCCAAGAGTTTGAGGTTGCTGTGAGCTGTGCCTCCAC
The DNA here is from genome assembly GCF_000181295.1 of Otolemur garnettii. NCBI lineage: Eukaryota > Metazoa > Chordata > Mammalia > Primates > Galagidae > Otolemur > Otolemur garnettii. Next base: position 113,144 of record NW_003852813.1, on the reverse strand, counting down.
AGCACTCTATTAAGGGCGATAAAATGAGACTGTCTCAAAAAAAAAAAGGAACAGATACCATGTTTCCCTGAAAATAAGACACTGTCTTATATTTCTTTTTTCTCAAGAAGACACACTAGGGCTTATTTTCAGGGGATCTTACTCTCCACACCAAAATGCATGGCGTGGCTATGCAGATACGCTGCATAGCCATGCCCATCACTAGGTCTTATTATCAGGGTAGGGCTTATATTTAACAAATGCATAGGAATCCTGCTAGGGCTTATTTTTTGGGTAGGTCTTATTTTTGGGGAAACAGTATATTAATGAATCCCTTGCTAAATCATTCCCTTATGACTTTTAAGTCTGATTATCAAGTAATGGAGTCTCCAGTTTTCTTTTTTATTTTTTTTTGAGACAGAGTCTTAAGGTCCTGTGGCATCACAGCTCACAGCAACCTCAAACTCTTGGGCTTAAGCAATTCTCTTGCGTCCGCCTCCCAAGTAGTTGGGACTATAGGCACCCACCACAATGCCTGGCAATTCTTTGGTTGTAGTTGTCATTGTTGTTTGGCAGGCCCAGGCTGGATTCAAACCTGCCAGCTCCAGTGTATGTGGCTGGCGCCCTAGCCACTGAGCTACAAGGTATCCAGCCTAGTCTCCAGTTTTCTGAGTACACCTTGTGGGAATCACATGGGTCCTCTTGGGTAAAATTGTTGGTCTTAAGGAGATACTGAGTCATAGCCTCAAATTCGATGAGTATCTATTTCCCCTCTGATCCTGCAGTCATTACATCTATTTTGTCCCTCAAGGACCCAGGACTACCCCCAAGGAATCAAGGCAAACACATGTAAGCAATAAAATAAATGCCTAGGAGCAATCCTGAGAGACAGTAAGCCATTGTGGGAGCAGCAGGAATAGATCTAGGTGCCTATCCTGTGAGAAGACTGGGACGATGTAGCCCTGGGTCACCTACAAGGGTCTAAAGTAGTTACCCCCCTTGTGTACCCAGATTGAGGTTCCCCGGGTCAGTAGGAGAGCCCAGTGTCTCACCACAGGTATGGGACCTCGGTGAGGGCCTTTGGTTCTGTAGCCCCTGGTGGGCAGCTGTATACTGGAGTGTGGCTGTGCTTTCCACTCAGTGTCTACAAGTTATAAGTTCACTCATGCATTTATTCATGCATTCATTAATGCATATATACCAACACCCTTTCATCCTTAAATTTGTGTGTGCAGATATGTGTGTTTTCCCCTTTTGATTTTTTTTTTTTTTTGA
>NW_003852813.1:101754-111631 GCF_000181295.1 Otolemur garnettii | reverse complement strand
TTTTTTTTTTTTAACTGAGACAGAATCTCACTTTGTCACCCTCTGTAGAGTGCCATAACATCATACCTCACAGCAAGCTGAAACTCTTGGGTTCAAGAAATTCTCTTGTCTCAGCCTCTTGAGTAGCTGGGACTACAGGCGCCTGCCACAACGCCTGGCTATTTTTTATTGTTGTTGTTGTTTGTTTGTTTGTTTAGCAGGCCCAGGCTGGGTTGGAACCCACCAGCGCTGGTACATGTGGCTGGCACCCTAACCACTAAGTTACAGGCGACAAGCCACCCCATTTTGATGTTTGATTTTCTTTCTTTTATAACTGCCTTGGAGATGCCACTATATAGAGAAATTTCTCCCAATTAATGTCATAACTAGTAACATCTCAAGTTGTCCCCTCTGCCTTTCTCCCTCTGAATCAATCCTCCCTAAAGTGAGAAGGTATTGTCTTTTTCTCCTGTGTGTTCATTGCCAGTATCTTACGCAAATGAATGGTAATGCAGAAATATGTTTGCTCATGGCATACTCTCTGACTCCCCCGGGCTGACACATGATACACTCTGGCACTTACTGCTTTCACAAAACACACGTCCCCTGGCCTTTGCCCATGTGTGCAGTCAACTACCAAATTCTTCCCATTTCACTTGTAACAACTGCTTAAGAGTACCAGTGTGTCTTTCTGTGAGCAGAAGGAGCTCTGTTCATTAATTATGTCTCTTTTATTTGGATATTTGGTGTCTGTTTTGGTCTTTTCCCCTCTTATTTTCTTGGAAACAGACTAGGCCTTGAGGCTACATATAAACTTGTAGTTCTGGCATGGTAAGTGGTTTGTTTGTTTGTTTGTTTTTTGCAGTTTTTGGCCAGGGCTGGGTTTGAACCCGCCACCTCCAGCATATGGGGCCAGGGCCCTACTCCTTTGAGCCACAGGCGCCACCCCATGGTAAGTGCGTATTTGTGACAGGTACATCATGTGTAGTGTCCATGTCAACCCGCATGCCATCAATTTGGTCAGTTGGGATGCATCCACCCCCAAGAATAATTTGCCCTTATCATTGGAAAGTCAATATGGTAAGATCTATTTGCAAGCAAAGTAAACTTACCAGGTTCTCTTTTCTTCTCTAGGCAGATGAGCTGCTGGTCCCTTGAGGGTTTCTTACTCCATTTATGAAAAGTAGAAGAAACAACCTCATGAAGATGTATTGATATATATCAGAGCACAAATAACTGGAGGGAAATTATGTGACAGCAGACAGCCAAGGTGTGCTGACAGTGGTTCTCACCAATCACAGAGCCAAGAAGAAGGAATTCTTTTTTATACAGGACATCAGTCCAGGGAAGTTGCCTCTTTATGGCAGTACCAAATGAAATTCATGCAATTTCCAATAGGTCAGTACAGTTGATTTTTTTTCACTCTATAATTTTTCCAGAGTCAGATATGACACAAGAGGAAGATTATCTTTGCCAATTCCATGACCCTTGTTTTTGTTAAACCTTTATGGGGTAAAGTGGGATTGGAGTCAAATAGGGGTCTGAGCACGATAAAGGATGCAGCCTCCAGTAGATACAGAACTAAAGGCAAAGAGAAGGATGGCTGACACTCAGTTCATACTGTCGCCCTTGGTAGCTGTGGAGGCCAGCGTAGACTATCAGTCTTCCTAGTGCAGGAGTTGAACCATGTGACACCCCTCATGGCCCACAGGCAAATTATGCCACAAGGCCACCAGTGCAAGCCCTGGCTCAACAACTTCATGTATGGTATAGCCTTGCTCCCCTCCCTTGTTGTGTCCAGGTCCCAAGCAATGGGGCAATACACTTGGAGACTGTCTACCCTGGTGCTCATTTGAGGCTCAGGGCCTTGCCTGTGTGCTCCCCCTTGCATATGCAAGCTACTAGCCAATTATCAGGAGTGCTGACTCTGGGTTTCCAAGGGGCAGGAGGATGGCTCTCTAGGCCTGGTGAAGGGCATAAAGGCAAGATCACCTAGAAGGACAGAACCCTAGGGTTTGGCGAAGGTAGAGCCCGCTGCATGCCAGAAGTAAGAGCTCTGGCCGGATCAGGAGATATAACGGATGGCCATATGCGCTGGCGCCTTCACCCTCGTGTCCTTCTCCATGTACTCACGTGGACGCCACAGGCAACATCTGGCTAGGGCCAGCTTGGCTTTTTTGAGCTGGTGGGAGGTTAGAGGACAGGTCCCTTTACAGGAATCCATCTACAAAGGCAGAGGCCTGGGCCAGTTCCACATGTTTTTTCATGCGTCCCAGAACATTAAGAAGCCAGGGGTGTTCCAAGGGAAGAGAGGCACTTATCTAAGCAGGTTTAACTGAGTCATTGAAGAGATAAGCACCCCGAGAACGCTTTCAAGTCATGTTCTGTAGAAAGTTAGAGTAGGAAGGGACCCAGGGGACCCTCTGCAGTGGTTCTCAACCTTCCTAATTGCCTCATTGTTACAAATGGAAAAAAGGAGTCACGACCCACAGGTTAAGATCCGCTGCTCTAGAGGGTTCCAACTGGGTGGTGTCATTTCTGCAGGGAGGGAGGGAATGCTGGCAGAGTGAGGTAGTGGGCTTGTGAGGCCTGGCTGCTAAGGCACATGGTGTCTTTCTGGAAGGAAAGATCCTGGAGAGGAGAGGACAAGGCCACCCACCTCAATCCAGAGAGACAGGAAGGTAGACATGCATATCCCTTTATGCCCATGAGCACACGGTCCCCAGTACAGACTTACATTTACCTTTCATATAATAACAACTTAGCTGGTGTGCATGGGTTGTCATGCCTAGGACCAGAGGGAAACATCCAAGTGTGACCTGCCTAGCTTTGGTGTTGGGGATCTGGGAGGGGCTTTGGGGTTTAGTGAAGGCAGAGGCAGAGACAGGAGCATCTGTCTGTGGAGCTGGTGTCATGGTGTTTGGGCTTCTTTGTGTTATATTTCCAGGCCTGACAGTCTCCTTACAGAATTGCTACTGCCTTCAAGTGCACCTTTCATGGTTTGGTGGCAAGGATGTGATAGCCAAGTTGAGGGGAGGAGGGTTAATTCACAAGGGGAGAGAAAAAAGTAAAAAGTGTGAAGGGGAAGGAGAGACAGAGAGACAATCAGGCAGTGCAAGAGGGAATAAACACAATGTTATGGGGATCCTTGCACATTCTCTTTTGGGGGGTCACACTTGGGAATTAGGCAGAGAAGCTGAAATTCATTGTCCTGTTCCTTGTTTTCACTGTGTCTTGTCCACAGAGCAGTGTTCCTGGGCCGTGGGTTATTTGCATCCATGCTGGGGTACTCCCAATTCTGATCATCCAAGGCCCGGTTTCGGTAAGGTATCCATGAGAATTTGTACTTATCGAAGGGGGAGATGCCTTGTCTTCTTCAATGTCCTCGTCCAGCATAGCTCACACAAATCCGCACAAGCACACGTGTTTCTACAAGTGTGTTACACAGTCAGACTCTGGGTGGGAGCTGTCCCCAGGTGGCCCTAGGCCTGGAGCAATGAGAAGGGTGTCCTACAGGTGGCACCTTCTCCCCTCTCATCTGCCCTAGCAATGCCTTCAGCAGCAGCAGCTGCCAGGATGAGAAGGGCCTGGGTGCACAGCAGGCCTGCTGTCGGAGTTGCAATTTCTAGTGACCCTTGGCTCCCTTCTAGGGCCCTGTGGGATGCTGGGATACTGGTTGCCCTGCACTTGGTTGTCCATCTGGCCTTTGAACAGCCTCTGAGAGTAGCCAAGTCAAGAGTATTTCCTGGTGGGCAGGGAGCAGGGTTGAATGCAACCCTGTGTACAGTCTGCATCTAGTTCCTGGGGACTTAAGCCTGCCTCTCTCTCTCTCTCTCTCTCTGTCTCCCCCACCCCCCACCCCCAGTGGTAACATTGGTGTAGCCTAGGGATTGGATCGGGTCCAGTTGGGTTGGTGGCCCCTGGACCTTGTAGGGCAACTATTCCCTCTTTGTCAAGGAGCCAGGTGAAGAGGACCCTCCATCATCCAGGAGCATTGCAGGTGGGAGGGGTTCCCCTAAAGTGGCCAAGACCATGATTGGCTACATGGATAGCAGCTGATGTTTTTTTCCTCAGCAAAGGGAGGAGGGAACGGCCCTGAGGGATGGGCAGGTGGGCATTTGTGGAGCTATACTGCCATCTAGAGGAAATAGTTTGGCCATCCTGCAACGCCCTGCCTTGGACTTCCTGGAGGAACGTCCTGGGAATGTAGTTGTGGTGCCTAGGGGACAGGGACAAGAGACGGGGCCTCGGAGGTTTCAAAGCACTTTGGAATCCTTGTGGAATCATGGCCTATGTCCAACTAGGCTGTAGAAGTTCCAGAGCAGCCAGAACACCCAGCAGGTCATGTACAGGAAGCCCACAAAGTAGAGCCTGGTGGCGGCCATGTTTGGGCAAGACTAGGGGAAGGTGGGGCTGCGCATAGTTTCTGGTGCCCTTTCCCTTATGAGTAAAGGACAGGACATCCCAGGTGACTCAGGGCCTCTGTAACCATTGCTGGCTCTAGGCAGCGGTTCTCAACCTATGGTTCGTGACTCCTCGAAAACTCTTTCACACAGGTCACCTGAGACCATTGGAAAACACATATTTCCGATGGTCTTAGGAACCGAAACAGGGTTCCTCTATCCATCTCCAGGCAGGTCCGCCCACAGAGGAGTACCCTGCGTGATGAAGGGTTGCGGCATTAGGAAAGTTGAGAACCACTGCTTTAGGGTCATAGCTGAGATGTCCCTCTTAACTATGAAAGAAGGAGGATGCCTCGCCCTGAATTTGAACCTCTGGGTTGTGAGCATTGTTTCTTCTGCCCCTCTGCAGGCTGCACTGCTCACTTTCTATGTTGCCTTCTGTCTGGCAGAGGCCTTTCCTCAGTGTTGCAGGTTCCGACTCTCCAAGGGGATCTTGGGCCTAAGGCTGCTGCCTTTGAGGACAACTTGTTACTTGTCCACTTTCCCTGCAATTCAAGAGAGCCTTTGTCCCATGATCCGGAATAGGCATTTGTTTCCTTTTCACCCTCAGTTCTCTGGGTCTTAATTCATGGTCACCCTAGGAGCTGGGAATTGAGATCATTCAGTAATCCCTGTCTCAATCTCAGTACTTTCGGTTTCAGTTCATACCCAGTCCAACTTTTCCAACCCCAGTTCCAGGCTTTTCTTGCTTTTTATATCTGTCTGATCCGCTGCTTATTGAGCAGGCCAGGACATGGTGTAGTCTCTTGGACACACAGCTGTTCCTCATATAACCCAATGTTGCCATTACCTTTTTTGGGGGAAACTTCTGTGGTGGGTCTACCATTTGCCAGCTCCTACCTTCCTAGAGCTGTGTTCCCTGGTTAGTGATTAACATTTGCTCAGGGAACTGTACTGAAAGCCTAGCCCTCTACTTTTTTGTTTTCACACCTCCTATGTGGAAGCTGAAAACTGTTCCCTGCCCCCTCCACTTCACATGCGTGGGTTTCCTAGTTGCCTAGTTGTCCTAAGTGAGTAAAGCCTTTTGGTCTTCCTCTTTGCCAAGCCCTGGGGCAGGATCTCCATCTCCAGGGCCTGACTGGTCTCTTAGGTGAGGCTGTGAGCATGGTGGTCTCAGTGTGCTCCTTTGGCCTAGGCCAACTTTGTGGGACACCCAGAGCCACACAACATGCACCCATACATGTGTGAGTACAGGTGTCTTTCACAAGGCGAGGAAGTATGTCATACCTCGGAGGTCAAGGAGCAGAGCATCTGGATTCTTCTCAAGCCAAAGTACACGTGCAGTACAGACCTGAGCTCCTATGCTCCATAGCTTGATGTCCTATTCCAGTTATCACTCCTCAGTGGGGTAGGCACCTTCTATACTATGGGAAAATAAGCATCACTTGCCATCCTCTGGGGCCTGTAACCCAGAGTTTCTTGAGGGGAACAAGTGCAAACCAGAAAAATTTGAGCTGAAGCACACCTGCACTATTTCTTGTCTTGTTCTAGGACCTAATAATGAGGAAATTCTTTATCCTGTCTATAAGAGGCTGCCTCTGACAGTGCCATTGCTATTTCCCCTTTCCTTGGGTGTCCTTAGGTCCACCAGATGAGACATTGGGTCTTGAGTTTTAGGTTCCTGTGAGACCCTCTAGAGCAATGTGCCCCCCTTCCCTGATCTTGCTTCTGCATTGAGAATGAAGATCCAGAAACAGATGCCCTGCAGTAGCTTCAGCTCCAGATCCCTACCCATGGCAGCCACCAAGGCCTGGCCTCTACTGCCTTTCACATCTGTCAGGCCTGGCAGTCCAGGGTTTCTTGGTGAGCAGGCTCAGCTCAGTCCCTTTCACAATGACTCTGGAGTTACCCAGTTGGGTGGCTGAGTCTAGCCCCAGAATTCCCTGACTTCTCCAAATCTAGCCTTCCTTTACTTAGAGGCCTTCCCCTCCAGTTACACAGAGACAGCGTGGAAGCCGGATTCATGAAGCTTCAGCTTGGTAGTATTATTGGTCCAGAAACACTGACCACTATGACCTTTTGGTCTTCTTTCTCTGCCTCTGCAAATGACAAAACTCCAAGGAAAGCCCAAAAGCCATATAAATCCTAAAAGTGGGTTTTACTCTGTTGGGGTGCTAGGTGATGGGGTATCCCTTTCTCAACGGCAATATAAATGTTTGCATTAGAATGTTCATCAAAAGGCTTTGATGTATTGATATATCTGTTGCTACCTCACCCCTTGTGAGAATCAAGTCCAAATATGTATTGAGGTCCTGAATTTTCTGACTGTACTTGTGGGTACTATATGAGTCATTTTGGGTAGGATTGTGACTCTCATTAGCATATTGACTTATAACTTGCAGTGGGCTGAGTACCAGTATTTCCCTCCTTATGTTAGAGTCACTGACTCTCCTTTGTCCTTATGGCTACAAGAGGGAATAGTAGGCCATTGTGGGGTGTGGGGGGCAGCAAATTGGCAGGGGCCCTGTCACGCAAGAAACCTATGTCAAAGCCAAACTTTAATGTAGTGAATATTTAGATTTAACATTGTATTTGGGGAAGACGAGTTGCAATTTGGGGCGTATATATAGACATGGTGGTCTTTGGTATATTCAAAGAGGAAATAAGAGGTTGCAAGCTTTATAAAAAGAAGAAGTGTTATGTATTGATTTTCCTAAAAGTTTTGTGGCACTAGAAAAGTTTTATGGTGCTTTCAAGATAGGATTGTAAGTAATGTCTGTGGGTAAAACTAGTGTTAGATTCTCATCAGGTTATTTCAGTAGTTATTAGATAAAAGTTTTTGGATTGCAACAGCTTCAGTAGGAAGAATTGTAGAGAATTAGATGCTGGAAGAATGATATGTGTCCCACATGGTTGTTGCCCCCGGCATCCTGAGTCTTTCACTTGTGTATGATAAGAAGACTCAATTCCTATGATCAGTTTACAAACATGGGAGGAGAGTACCCTGAGTCTCCTAAAAGGATTTCAGGTAGTCACTCCCACATTGAGTAGTTCAGGTTGGAGTTCCAAGGGTGAGTAGGAGGGCCCAGTGGCCCCACACTGGTAGTTGACATTGGTGAGGGCTTCTCTTCCCTGGATACTACGGAGGTTTCAGAGGAACAGTTCCCTTTTTGTCAAGAAGGAAGGAGATGGCTAGGTGTGGTGGCTAATGCCTCTAATTCTAGCCTTCTAAGAAGCCAAGGCAGGTAGATTGCTTGAGCTCAGCAGGTGGACTCCAGCATGAGCAAGAGTGAGACCCCCCCCCTCTAAAAACAGCCAACCTTTGAGGCAAGCCCCTCTAGTCTGAGCTACTTGGGAGGCTGCAACAAAAGGATCACTTAAGCCCAAGAGTTTGAGGTTGCTGTGAGCTATAAAGCCAGGGCACTACCAACAGTGACAAGGTGAGGCTCTGTGTGAAAAACTAAGTAAATATAAACAAAGGCAGGTGAAGAGGACCCTACAGAGACCAGGCTCCTGGCCCACAACATGAGCCCTATAGGTGGGATTGGGCTCCCCTAAAGTGGCCAAGACTTTGTTCCACTGTGTCAGACAGAGGCCGATGTTTTTTCCTCAGCAAAGGGCGAAGGGAGTGGACTTGGGAAAGGGTAGGTGGAGGACGTTTGTGGAACAATATTGCCATCCAGAGGAATTTGTTTGGCCATACTGTGAAGCCCAGCCAAGAAAGGAGTGGCCTAGGAGTGCACTCACATCAGGGGATACCAGGGAATGGGACCATGATCAGATCAGAGCTCTCTAGGGGAATAGGGAAAGTGTGGCCCATGGTGGATCGGCCCATGAAGTCACCAGAGACAGGCAGCAGGGCAAGGCTGACACCCAGCACAACTGGCAAGTCCTGTAGAAGAAGGGCAGACTGTGGAGCCTGGTGGGGGGCACTGTCTGGGCAGCACTATAGGAATGTTGGGGCAGGGAGTCCTGGGTTGGGACTATGGGAAGTTTGTTTGGTGTCTGCTGCCTTGGAGCTATGGGCAGGATAGCTAAGATGTCTCTTTGTCCACAGGGTACCCCAGTGAAGGACCACTCTTAGCCCTGGTAATCTGTGGTCATTGGTGGCTGTGGTGGCCAGTGCAAAGCAGATCCTTCTTTCCTGGGCAGGAATAGGATCATGTGGTACCCTGCAGGAACCATAGCCAAACTATCCGTTGATGCCACCAATCTAAACCGTGGCGTAACCAACATGATATACAGTGCAGCTATCTATGTTCTTCTTTCTTCTAGTGTCTATGACCCAGGCGATGAGATGGTAGGCTGGGAAATGGCTCTGTCCACAGTGCTCACTGTCCACTATGTCCATTGACTTGAGGCCTTGCCTTTGTGCTCCCCCTTGGGTAAACAGGCTTTTGACCATTTATCAGAGGTGGGCATTCCAGGTTTCCATGGAGAAGGAGGGTGACTCTCTAGGCCAATTGTTCTCAACCTTCCTAATGGCACAAGCCTTTAATACAGTTCCTGGGGGTCACAACCCACAGTTTGAGAACCACTGCTCTAGGCCTTATGTAGGGCATGAAGCCAAGATCACCCAGAAGGATGGAGTCATTGGGATTGGCCCAGGGGGAGGTTGGGCACACTCAGGGGAGATAGCGAATGGCCGTGTGCCCTAGGGCCTTCAGTCCTGTGTCCCTCTTTGTGTCCTCATGTTGGCCCCACAGGCAGCTTTGGGCCATGGCCAGCTTGGCTTATGTGTCTAGTGGGAGCTTAGAGGACAGGACCCATTGCAGGAATCCATCTGGAAAGGCAGAGGGCTGGACCAGTTCCCCGTGTATCACACATCCCAGAACATTTACAAACGAGCACCCTTCCAAGGCAAGAGAGGTTCCTGTCCAGGCAGGTGGGGCCTAGTTACATTCTGTAGAATGTTACAGTAGGATGGGACCCCAGGGAACCACTAGAGCAGTGGTTCTCAACCTTCCTTTTTTTTTTCTTTTTTTTTTTTATTACATTAATGCAAACATGGGGTACAGTGTAGTGTTTTCATATACATTTTGAAATACTTTCATCAAGCTGGTTCACGTAAATTTCATGTCATTTGCATAGTCATTGTGTCAAAACATTTACATTCTAGTTCTAGAAAAGATCATTTGTACCCTTGTTATACAGAAATATAAGTGATCTTTCCGGTTACCCTCCCTCCGCCCAGCCACCCTTCTCCCCTCCCCTTCCCCACCCCCTCCCCATATTCTTGGGCTAGAATTAAGTTGTTTCTTTCATTTGAGAAGTATATATTAGTTTCATAGAAGGGCTGTGTACATTGGATACTTTTTCTTCCATTCTTGTGCCACTTTGCTGAGAAGAACATTTTCCAGTTCCATCCATGTAAACATGAAGGAGGTAAAGTCTTCGTTTTTCTTTAGGGCTGCATAGTATTCCATGGTATACATATACCACAATTTATTGATCAATTCATGGGTCGATGGGCATTTAGGCTTCTTCCATGACCT
>NW_003852813.1:72527-91669 GCF_000181295.1 Otolemur garnettii | reverse complement strand
GCTCTCATCCGCTATTCCTCCAAATTCTTATTGAATGTGAAAATCTTAATTAGGGAATGTAGCCAACCCGGAGATTTAGCAAAGTACAAAATACATTGAAACAAGGCAGACAAATAAACAGACTAAAATGCTACCAGACATATAAGCACTCCAATACCCAGACACTCAGCCACATGTAAACAAACAGACAAAGAAGTAAACAGAGCAACAGACAAACCAGTGAACTAACAGATCAAAAATGAAAGAAGAGAGAAAGAAAAAGGAAAAAAAAAAAATAGTGATAATAAAAGATAACCACAGAAATGTTGGTCATAAAATGATAGAGCAAACAAATAGGAAAGCAAACAATCCAAGAAGAGAAAGTATCAAAATATATATATAAAAAAAGTAAAAAATTAAAAATTAAAAAAAGGGGAAAAAAAAGGAAAAGGAGGGCACCACTAGGAAAATTACTTTTTTTTTTTTTGAGTATATACAAACAAGTCTCTTTTTCAAAGGGGTGGGGTTCCAGTTTAAAAATATATATATAATTATGCTGTAGTATGTTTTCTAGACAACAGGTGGCGCTGTGAGTAGTCCCTACGCTAATACCAAAAATAGGGGAAAAGAGGGAAAAAGAAAAAAAAAAAATATATATATATATGTGGAGAATCTTTGCTGGCAGGATGCCAGATTCTCCCTACAACAGTTCCCGCAGAGTGTTGGGCGTCTTGGATTAACTTCAGATGCCAGATAGGTCACTGCAGATCAAATGGAGTTCTCCCCGCTTCTGGAGGAGGTGTTATGGAGACGCCATTTTGGAGGTTTTACTTTACCTCTGGTTCCTGTCTGGCTGCCCACTCCTATCTGTCCTCCGAATTTGGGACACAAGTTCGCACTTCGCCAGACTTTCTCTCAACTCCTAATTTCCCCTTGAACAGAAAACCCTTGTGGTCCGAGGGAAAAAAGCTGGGGCCGCCCCTTTTGTGGTCCGTGTTCAGTTTGTTTCCAGAGTGGGAGGGGCTACAGCCACAGCCACTGCCGCCGCCCGTCGAGGCGGGACATTCAAAAGATTTTTTTGTAGGAAGGGAACCAATTCCCTGCACTCAACTTCTGGTTTCCTCTCAAACAAATTTGTGTGGTCCGAGGGAAAAGAGCTAGAGGGCTCCTTATGCCCTCGGAATTTAGTTTATTTCTGATGGGGGAGGGGCTATAACTGCTGCCGCTGCAGCACACCCAAGAGACTCTTCAGTGATTGCAGGACGGGAACCGATTCACCCTGCCGGTCGCCGCGTCAGTGCAGCTCCACACAGACTTCCAAAATTATAGGATGGATCGGTTCCCAAGCAGAGTCCCTTCCCCTTGAGTTTCTGTCCGAATGCCTGGATCCCTGACACCCCAAACTGGGTCCAAATGTCTCCCGTTTCTGGCCGCCAAATTCCGCCTGGGAATCCATGCCTCACCAGACTCTCCGCGAGAGAGACTCAAACTCCCCGTGAATTGGGCACAGGAGCCTTTCGTGGGGGAGGGATTGGTTTCTGTCTCTCAGGAAGCAAGCCGCGGATCTGGCGCCGCAGGGCGCAGATGGTGCCCTTTCAGCTGCTGCCCTGAGTTTTTCTGGCTGACACCGTAGTTCTGGGCTACACTTCCAATCCACCAATTTACCTCTTTGCTGCTCGCCCTGCTTGTGCTTATCTGCACAAGGACTCCACGCAGAAGAGATTCAATAAGCCCACTCTCACCTGAAACCACCAGGAGAGTTGACTCAGGGATGCATCTCCTCCGCCATCTTGCTCCACCTCTGGTTCTCAACCTTCCTAATGCCGTGGCCCTTTAATATAGTTCCTGTGGGCCATGACCCACAGGTTGAGAACCATTGCCCTAGAGGGTCACAGGTGGGAGGTGTTATTTCTGCAGGGAATGTAGGGAGGATGAGGTGGTGGGCCTTGGACACTGTCTCAGACCCAGGGCATCCTTCTGGGAGGAAAGGTCCTGGAGGGGAGAGGAGGGGACAGGACTGTCCTCTCACCCACCTGAATCCAGAGAGACAGAGTGGTGCACATGTGCACCGTTTTGTGCCCATGAGGACAGGGATCCTGGTGCAGACTTACATTTATTCCCCTTTCATGTAAGGACAGTTTGGCTAATGTGTGTGGGTTGTGTTGCCCAGGACAGAGAGGGAGAAGTCTGACTGTGACCTGCCTAGCCTTGGCTTTGAGGATCAGCGAGGGCTTCTTGGGTCAGAGGTTGGTGGTAGAGGGGGTGGTGAGTGGGTGACACTGGTGCGGGTTGTGGTGGTGGTGTGGCTGATGGTTTTGGCAATGGAGGCTGTGGCTGAGGCGACTCCGAGTGTCCATGGCACTGGTGGTCTGGCATTTGGGCTCCATCGCATTCCCCTTGAGGCCTGTCAGTCTCCCTGCATAATCACTACCACCTTTAAATGCACCTGGCATGGTTTGGGGGCAAAACCTTGATGTGAGGTCCTGCGGACAGGAGGAGCACATATGAGGATGCAGGCCGGGGTATACACACGCACCCTGCATGCAGGGACAGGCATGCAGTGAGGGTTAGGAATGGGACAGGAGCATGTCAGAGGGAAGGAGTGAAAATCGATAAGGGGAGAGGGAGAAAGGGATAGGATGGAGGAGGAGGGGGGTGTGAGTGTCAGAGAGACATAGGGGCAATGCAAGCGAGAGCAAAGACATGGTTGTGGGGAACCTTGCTGGTGATTTGGGGGAGTCACGGTTGGGAGGTGGGCAAGGAGGCCGAATGGTGGTATAGTGAGTCCTTATGTTTACTGTGCCTTGTCGACAGAGTACTGTTTCTGGGCTGAGTGTCATTTGCATCCGTGCTGCAGGGAGTACCATGCTCATCTTCCGCTACTCGGTTGTGGTAAGGTGTGGATGAGAATATGTGTACTTGGCTTGGCACCTATGGCTCAACCGGCTAAGGTGCCAGCCACGTACACCTAAGGTGACAGGTTCGAATCCCCAGCCCGGACCCACCAAACAACAATGACGGCTGCAACCAAAAAATAGCTGGACGTTGTGGCAGGCGCCTGTGGTCCCAGCTACTTGGGAGGCAGAGGCAGGAGACTCGCTTGAGCCCAGGAGTTAGAGTTTGCTGTGAGCTGTAATGCCATGGCACTCTACCCAGCGGACAGCTTGAGGCTCTGTCTCAAAAAAAAAAAAAAAAAAAAAGAGAATATGTGTACTTCTCCATGAGGGAGATGCCCTATCCTTATCTGTATCCTCATCCTTGTCCAGCATAATGCACCCGAGTCTGCCCAAGCACACACCCTTCTACAGGTGTGTTATCCAGCCAGCCTCCAGCTAGGAGCTGTCCCCCCGCCACCCAGGGCCCAAGGGGAAGGGAAGGGGTGTCTTACAGGTGGCACCTGCTCCCCTTCCTGTTGGCCATAGCCATGCCTTTAGCCCCATGGGCTATTAGACTGAGGCCCACCATCCTGGGTTTGCAGTGTCTGGTGACCCTTGGCTCCCTCCAGGGCCCTGGAGGATGTTGTACACCCTGTACCTAGCAATCCAGGTGGCCTTTGAGTGGCCTCTGACAGTGGCCAGGTCAAGAGTGTAACCTGGTGAGCAGGGGATAGGCTTGTATACAACCATATATGCAAGCTGCATCTTGTCACTGGGGCTCAAGCATCCCCCAGTGATGAGAGTGGTGTGACCTGGGCAGGTGAAGAGGACCCTCTAGCAGCCAGGCTCCTGGCTATACCACTTGAGCACTGTCAGTGGGATCGGGCTCCCCGGAAGCAGCCAAGAGCCTGATCTGCCATGTTGCACAGCATCAGCAAAGGGAGTGGCCCAGGGGGAGGGCAGGTAGGCATTTGTGGAGCAATACTGCCAACCACAGGAGCTTGTTTTGCTGTCCCATGAAGCCCTGCCTGGGACTTTGTGGAGGGGCCTAGGACTACACTGGTGCTCAGGGGGGACCAGGGAATGGCTCCAGGGACTGATCACTACTCTTTGGGCAGCTGGGGGAAAGGTGGCCTGCTGCAGATCGGGCCATGGAGTCTCCACAGACAGGCAGCATGCCAAAGGCAGATACCCAGTACAACTAGCAAGTCCTGTAGAGGAAGTCCAGGCTATGGAGCCTGTTGGCAGCCATGTCTGTGCTGGACTAGAGGAACTGTGGGTGCAGAGAGTCTTTGGTGGGGGCTGTGGGCAGTTTGTTTGATGTCCACTCCTTTACGATCAATAGTCAGGCCAGCTAAGCTATCTCTTTGTCCACAGGGTACTCCAGTAAAGATCCACTCTTCACCCTGGGTATCTGTGGCTATTGGCGGCTGTTGTGGCCAGTGCGGATATGATTTTTCTTTCCTGGCAGGAGTAGTATCATGTGCAGGGCCCATAGCCAAACTTTCCCTTAAACCCACCAATGCCAAGCCTTGCCCAACCAATGTGTTATACAGTGCAGACCCGTTCTCCTTCCTTCTGTTGTCTATGTCCCAGGTTATGAGATGGTAGGCTGGGAGATAGGTCACTGTCCACTATATTTGCCTGTGTGTTCCCCCTTGGGAACACAGACCTTTGACTAGTCATCAGGAGTGGGAACTCTGGTTTCTATGGGGTGGGAAAGTGTCTCTGTAGGCCTGGTGAAGGGCAGAAAGCCAAGATCACCCAGAAGGATGGAGCCGTTGGGTTTGTCCCAGGGGGAGCTCAAGCATGCTCAGGGGACATAGCGAGTGGCTGTGTGCACTGGCACTTTCATTCCCCGCCTCCCTCTCCATGTCCTCATGTGGACATCATGGGCAGCATCGGGCTGGAGCCACCTTGGCTTGTGGGTCTTACGGGAGCTTGGAGGACAGGTCCCTTTGGAAGAATCCATCTAGAAAGGCAGAGGCCTGGGCCAGTTCCCGGTGTTTTCTCACGGGTCCCAGAACGTTGACAAGCAAGTAGTCTTCCAACATAAGAGAGGCATGTGTCCAAGGAAGTGTGGCTAAGTCTTATTCTGTAGAATGTTAAAGTGGGATGGGGCACAGGGGACCCAGCAGTTCTCAACCTGTGAGTCACAACCCTTTTGAGGTCACCTAAGACCATCAGAAAACACATCCTGCGTATCAGATATTTACATTACAATTCATAACAGTAGTAAAATTACAGTTAGGAAGTAGCAACGATAATAATTTTATGGCTAGGGGTCACCATAACATGAAGAACTATATTACAAGGTTGCAGCATTAGGAAGGTTAAGAACCACTGCTCTAGAAGGTCCCTGGTGGGAGGTTATTTCTGCAAGGACGGCAGGAGGGAATTCAGGAAGGGTGAGGTTCTGGGCCTCGGAGACCTGACAACTTAGGTGCAGGGCATCTTTCTGGGAGGAAAGGGTCCTGGAGAGGAAAGGAAAGGGCGGGTCCTCCTCTTGAATCTAGAGAGACAGGGAGATGGACCTGTACACCCTTCTACCCTTGTGAGCCCAGGGACCATGGTGCAGATTTAGATTCACCTTCCACGTAATGACTGCTAGCTGGTATACATGGGTTGTCCTCCCCAGGATGGAGAGGGAGACTTGTAAGTGTGACATGACAAACCTTGGCTTTGGGGATCAGTGAAGGGCTTTTTGGTGTTAGCGTTGGTGTTGGGAAAGGCAACAGTGATTGTCTGTGGAGCTGGTGGCATGGGGCTTGTGCGCCTTTGTGTTCGCTTTGAGGCTTGTCAGTCTCCTTACAGGATTGCTACTACCTTCAACTGCACCTCTCATGGTTTAGGAGCAGGGATGTAATAGCCAAGGTTATGGGGAGAAGGAGGTAAAATTCACAAGGAGAGAGAGAAAGATGAGAAGTATGACAGAAAGAAGGTCAGGGAAAAAATTGGGCAGGTTCAGGAGGGAAGAAACACAATGTTATGGGGACCCTTGCACATTTTGTTTTGGAAATCACATTCAGAAGTCAGGCAGGGAGACTGAACTTCATTGTCCTGTTCCTTCTGTTTACTGAGTCTTATCAACAGTGCAGTGTTCCTGGGCTGTTGTCTGAATTTGTGCTAGAGGTATTCCCCATTCTCATCATCCGCAACACATATTCGGTTAGGTACATATTCAGTGAGAATGTGTACTTATCGATGGGAAAGGTGCCTTGTCCTCATCCATGTCCTTGTCCAGCATAGCTCACAGCACTTCTACAGGCGTGTTACACAGACAGCCTCTGGGTGGGAGCTGTGCCCAGGTGGCCTTAGGCCCAACATAAAGAAATTGGTATCTTATGGGTGGCACCTGCTCCCCTCCCATGGCCCTAGCCATGCCTTTAGTCCCATGGGCTGTGATGGTAAGAAGAGCCAGGGGGCTCCGGCCCACTGTCTGGTGACCCCTAGGTCCTCTCCAGGGGACCCCTGTACCACAAGGTCACCCTGCACCTGGTGGTCCAGCTTGCCTTTGATCAACCTCTGAGAGTGGCAAAGTCAAGGGTGTTTCCTGGTGGCCAGGGGATGGAGTTGGACACAACCCTATGTCCAGTCTGCATCTTGTCCCTGGGGGCTCAAGCATCCCCCAGTGCTTTCTTTCAGTAGTGTACCTCAGGGATTAGGTCAGGTTGGTGGCCCCAAGTAAATATGCCCTCTTTGTGAAGGAAGTGGGTAAAGAGGACCTTCCAGCTTCTAGGTTGCTGGCTGCACCCCACCACATGAGCACTGCAGGTAAGACTGGGCTCCTCCAAAGTGGTCAAGACTGTGATCTGCCATGTTGGATAGCAGCTGGCATTTTTTTCCTCAGTAAAGGGCAGAGGGAGTGGACTTGGTAGGAAGGGCTTATGGGTATTTGTAGAGCACTACTGTCATCCAGAGAAACTTATTTAGCCATCCCCTGAAGCCCTGCCTGGGGCTTTCTGGGAAGTAGTGGTCAGATGTGGGAAAGGGGACTGAGAGAGGTCTCTGTAAGATTGAGGGAAGTGTGGCCCCTGAAGGATCTGGCTGTGGAGGCATCAGAGACAGTCAGCTGGCCCAGGTGGACAGCCAGCAGGTGGGTCCTATACAGGATACCCAGTCTCTGCAGCCTCATGGTGGCCATCTTTGGGCAGAGACAGTGGAGGCCTGGGACAGGGAACCCTAGTGGGGGCTGTGGCCATTTCATTTGCTATTTGTTGTCTATAGTTCCTACTCTCACATTGCTTTGCTCTGTTTCAGAGGCTTATTTGTAGTTAGCATGTCACATGGTGTAGGAAGGAATAACCTTGGCCAATTCCTTTTCGGACTTCTGTCTTTGCCACCTTGCTAAAATTCTCAAGAGTCTCAGAGCAATCACTAAGAATGGCCCTTGTTTTCTGTTTCCCTGTAGGTCTCCTCGTCTCAACTCTGTGCTTATTAGGAAGCTTGCGGTCAGGAAGGTCAGGTGACCTTGCCCATGTTTCACAACTTTGGAGTTCAGTTACTCTCCTGCTTTTCCCACCTTCTTGCTTTTTTGTGTGTGCTCTGGGCCCAGCCCCCTTTCTCCCAATATCTTTTAGATTCACCTTCATGAATCAGATCTGCCAAGGCCACAAATGAAGTGAACACTGCTAGGCACACAGACCTTTCTTTTCCACCTCAACCACACAGTTGCCTGCTACTGGAGAACCACTGGTATGGGCCATGCTATTTGCCAGTTATCATCTGCCTGAGCATTTGCTACCTAGTCAGTGCCAGCCCAAGGATGTGGGAGTAAGTTTCAAGGCCTAGAACTGCACTCTTTTCCTCTTATAGCTACTGATTAGTTTCTGAGAAGGACTCTCTGTGTCCCTTTATCCTTATGAGTTTCCCAAATTCTTTTTTTGCATTGTTTGGGATTCATTAAAGGTAGAAAGAATTAGGTTGCACTGGTTGCATTTCTTAGGTAAAGTCCCTCTTATAATTGTGTCCCACTTCCAAGTGGTGTGCCACGCACTGTGACTCCCCAACCCCTTTCCTTCTCTCCTACCCTTGATACCTCATTCCCTAACCACCCCCTTTATATTTACAACCTTTATATTAGAATTGAGTACATAGGATTCTTGCTTCTTGATTCTTGAGATGCTTTACTAAAAAGAATGTGTTCCACCTCAATCCAGGGTAATACAAAAGGCATAGAGTCTCCATCTCTTACAATGGCTGAATAGTATTCTATAGTATACATATACCACAGCTTGTTAATCCATTCCTGGGTTGGTGGGCATTTAGGTTGTTTCTACATCTTGGCAATTGTAAATTGAAGTGTGATAAACAGTCTAGTACAAATGTCCTTATGATAAAATAATTTTTTTCTTTGGGGTAGATGTCCAGTAATGGGATGGCAGGATCAAAACGGGAGGTCTAACTTGAGTCCTTTGACAATTCTCTATACTTTCTTCCAAAAATGTTCTATTAGTTTACAGTCCCACCAGCAGTATAAAGGGCTTTATTTTACACTGAAAAGAAAAGAAAACCCTTTTATCCTCATGGGTTTCCCAAATACATGATTAATGGTTTCAGGTGGGTAGAGCCTTCAGTCCCTCTGATCTTTTTTCCCCCATTCCTTGGCCCAAGGTATAGACCTGCAAAATTTGATCTCTTCCCAGCCCCAGGCCGTTACTGTGATGGTCTCAGTGAGTTCCTTAAGACTCTCCAGTATTCTGGGTCAGCTGGACTCCCAGAACATAGATCCCCACTTTTGTGATGTCCTCACAGGAAATTGGGACATACTACTGGAAGCCAGGAAATAGGGCATCTCTGGAATTTTCCTAACTATAGTGCATGAACAATATGGACCCAAGTCCTCCAACTCCCGAGGAGGAGGGCTTACTTATATTTATCTTATTGATTCCCAGTTGGTTATAACCCTCTGCATAATGAGAAAAGATGCCTAGAATGGCATCCTGTAAGGCCTTTGACCCACAGGTTTTTTGACAGGAATAAGAAGAAATCACATAAAACTTGAACTATAATGCACCTACCTTGCTGTTTCATGTCTTGTTCTAGTATCTGCTAATCAGAGAATTCATTGTCTCTGTAAGAGACATCTCTTGGCATTGTAAACTGTTGACCCTTTTTCTTTACTTATCTGATCCTAGGTTTTCCAGATGGTCCACCAGGTCCCAATTTCCCCTTGTTCCTGACCACCAGGACAGTGACACTCTTCATCCCCCTGTTAGGGCTCTCTGGAGAGAGGATATTCCCTGGTTCTTGGTTTCCAGTGTCAAGAATGAGCACTGGTGCTTAGCAGATTACACAGTGATCACAAACACAAAGCCACCACCAGCAGCATACATTTATTGCCGAACAAAAGTACACAAACCATAGGTAAAATACATCTCAAGAGTGTATGTGGAGAAGTGACCCCAGAGTCTGAAGTCATATTGTCTTTTATAAACTAATTAAACTACCTAGTTGTGCCCTCCTTTTTCCCAGCAGGATTGGCTATTGCCTTCTACGTTTGGGATAACTGATAGGTTGGGGTTATATATCAAAACTACTTACTAGGCATGTGTTCTCCCTTGAACCTTAGCAAAGAACACATGGAATAAAAATCTGCAAGTTTAATTATTTGACACTTATCCCGGATAAGTATTAGTTCACTAGGGGCTCCTTGCTATTTGTTCTGACTGGGGAACATTCCTCCGTTACTGTGATGGTCTCAGTGAGTTCCTTAAGACTCTCCAGTATTCTGGGTCAGCTGGACTCCCAGAACATAGATCCCCACTTTTGTTATGTCCTCAGTAGGAACTTGGTTCCTACTTCCTGCCCTCTCCCAGCCACACCCTTTGGTCTCCTATTCTATAAAAGGGAGAAGCTGGAGCTAGGAGGGTCCATCTCCTCCCAGGCCCAGCTACTCTCACCCTATGTGTCAAAGAGAGAAGCTGGGGGTTGAGGCACCATGTCTCCCCCAAAAGTAAAGGAGGTAAACTGGGGCTGCTGCAGGAGCTCCTTCATTTGCCTGCTGGGGCTCCCGCATCTAGGGTTCCAGCAAAAGCCAAGCTGGCAAGGCAGGCACTATTACAAGCTGCCTCCTCCCTGAAAGTGTGGGCTTGCTCTCTGGGAATCTGGCAGTGATTTGGTGCTTACACCCTGACCTTGCTCCTGCAGCAAGAACAAATGTCCACAGGCAGATTCCCTGTAGTAGCTTTAGCTCCAGGTTCCCAAACATGGCAGACACCATGACATGTAGTCCTGAGCCTGGCAGACTGGGAGGAAATAGCCCTGGGTCACCTACAAGGGTCTAAGGGACTCTGGGCTCTTTGTTTGCAGAGCCTTGTCTTCTTCCCTTTTTTACTGAATCTGGAGTCTCCCATCAGGTCATCAAGTACAGCCTCAGAATTCCTTGAATGCCTGAAATTTATTCCTGTCCAGATACACAGTGAGGCTGGAAGCCAAACTCAAAAATCTTCCACATGATGGCACTGTTGCTCCAGAAATGCCAATCAATTTGCCTTCCAGACCTTTCCCACCATTTTCAGATTTAAAAACATCAAGGAAGGCAAAAATAAATCAAGGCCTATGACTGGAGTTTATTCTGTTGGGGCAGTAAATGAAATGATATTCATTCTTATCAGACTCTCGCTGTGAAATATAAATGTGGGAATATGTTCACCATCAGGGATAAATAAATCAGTGTATCCCTTGCTATATCATTCCCTTATAACTTTTAGGTCTGAATATAATGTAACGGAGTCCTCACTTTTCTGGGTACACCTTGTGGGTATTATATGAGTCCTCTTGGGTAAAATTGTTGGTCTTAAGGGAATATTGGGTTGTAGCCTTAAATGGGATGAGTACCTGGATTTCCCCTCTAATCCTGCAGTCATCACTTCTTTTCTGTCCCTCAAGGAGCCAGGACTAGCCCAAAGAGTCAAGCCAACCACCTGGAAGGAACAAAATAAATGCCTAAGAGCAGTTCTGAGAGACAGTATTAAGCCATTGTGGGAGTAGCAGGAATAGATCTAGGTGCCTGTCCTGTGAGAAGACTGGGAGTATATAGCCCTGGGTCACCTACAAGGGTCTAAGGTAGTTACTCCCCATTGTGTAGCCCAGATTGAGGTTCCCAGGGTCAGTAGGAGAGCCCAGTGGCTCTCCACAGGTTATGGGACCTCGGTGAGGGCCTTTGGTTCTGTAGCCCCTTGTAGGCAACTGTATACTGGAGTGTGGCTGTGCTTTCCACTCAGTGTCTACAAGTTCACTCATGCATTTATTCATGCATTCATTAATGCATATATACCAACACCCTTTCATCCTTAAATTTTTGTGTGCATGTTTGTGTTTTCCCCTTTTGATTTTCTTTTCTTTTGTTTTGTTTTGCTTTTGCAGTTTTTGGCCGGGGCTGGGTTTGAACACGCCACCTCCGGCATATGGGGCCAGCGTCCTACTCCTTTGAGCCACAGGTGCTGCCCTGATTTTTGATTTTCGTTCTTTTGTAAGTGTCTTGAAGATGCCACTATATAGAGAAATTTCTCCCAATTAATGTCATAACTGTTACCATTGCAAGACATTGAATCCCAAGTTGTCCCCTCTGCCTTTCTCCCTCTGAATCAATCCTCCCTAAAGTGAAAGTTACTGTCTTTTTCTCCTGTGTGTTCATTGCCAGTATCTTATGCAAATGAATGGTAATGCAGAAGTATGTTTGCTCATGGCATACTCTCTGACTCCCCCAGGCTCACACATGATACACTCTGGCACTTACTGCTTTCACAAAACACACGTCCCCTGGCCTTTGCACATATGTGCAGTCAACTACCACATCCTTTCCATCTTGCTTGTAGAAATTGCTTGGGGTAGGAATGTGTCTTTCTGTGAGCAGAAGGAGCACTTTTCATTAATTATGTCTCTTTCTTTGGATATTTGGTGTCTGTTTTGGTTTTTTCCCCTTTTATTTTCTTTGAAACAGACCAGGCCTGAGGCTACATATAAACTTATAATTCTGGCATGGTAAGTGTGTATTTGTGACAGGTACATCGTGTGTAGTGTCCATGTCAACCCGCATGCCATCAATTTGGTCAGTTGGGATGCATCTACCCCCAAGAATAATTTGCCCTTATCACCGGAAAGTCAATGTCGTAGATCTGTTTGCAAGCAAAGTAAACTTACCAGATTCTCTTTTCTTCTCTAGGCAGATGAGCTGCTGGTGGTCCCTTGAGGGTTTCTTACTCCATTTATGAAAAGTAGAAGAAACAACCTCATGAAAATGTATTGATATATATCAGAGCACAAATAACTGGAGGGAATTTATATTGACGGCAGACAGCCAAGGTGTGCTGACAGTGGTTCTTACCAAGCACAGAGCCAAGAAGGAATTCTTTTTTATAGTGGAGATCAGTCCAGGGGAGAATTGCTTCTTTATGGCAGTACCAAATGAAATTCATGCAATTTCCAACAGGTTAGTATAGTTGATTTTCTTTCACTATAATTTCTCCAGAGCCAGATATGACACAAGAGGATTGTCTTTGCCAATTCCATGACCCCCATTTTTGTTAAACCTTTATGAGGAAGAGCGGGATTGGAGTCAAGTAAGGGTCTGAGCAGGATGAAAGATGGGCCTCAAGGAGATACAGAACTAAAGGCGAAGTGGAAGCATGGCCCATGCTGAGTTCATAGTAGTGTTCAAGACCAGCTTGTTTTTATAGCATGTATTGCGGGTGCTCTTACTTGAAATCAGCCCCAGTAGGGTAACAGTAAAATGTCCTTGAGAAGATACAAACATAGACATGCATCCAAAGAACCACACTTGCTTCTACATATCTTATACAGCTAACCTCTGGGTGGGAGCTATGACAGGCAGACCTAGGCCGAGCATGACAAGGGGTGTCTTTCGGGTGGCTCCCCTCCCATTGGGCCTAGACATGCCTTCAGACTCACAATTGCCATATCAAGAAGGGCCCAGTGTTCAAGACAGCTGTCCAGGGTCTCAGTTTCTGGTGACCTTTGTTCCCCACCAGGGCCCTGTGAGACCCTGGTCACACTGGACCTAGTAGTCCAACTGGCCTTTGAGTAGCCTCAGAGGGTGGTCAAGTGTGTTTTCTGGTGGGCAGGGGATGGGGTTGTATGCAACCCTGTGTCCAGTCTGAATTTTGTCCATGGGGGCTCAAGCACCCCTAATCCTAGAGGCGTAGCTCAGGGATTGTGTCAGGTTAGGCCTGGTTGGTGGCCCCAGGCTTTACAGGGCAACTATGCCCTCTTTGTGAAGGAGGCAGGTGAAAAGTGCCCTCCATCAGCCAGGCTCCTGGCCACACTGCACTACATGAGCGTTCTCCCAAAGTGGCCAAGACTGCAATCCTCCATGTTGGACAGTGGGTAGCATTTTTTCCTCGGCAAAGGGTGGAGGGAGTAGACTTGGGGATGACAGGTGGGCATTTGTAGAGCAATACTGTTATCCAGAGGAACTTTTGGCAATCCCCCGAAGCCCTGCCTGGAGTTTCCTGGGGAGGAGTGGCCTGGGAGTTCAGTCATGGTCAGGTGAGATGAGGGAACTGGGTCCCAGAGGGATCTGTGCTCTCAGTGGGGGGAGGGGGGCTGAGGTTAGCATGTTCCATGGGGGATCAGGCCATGGAACCATGGGAGACATGCAGTAGGCAGAGACAGACAGCCATCATGCCTGGTGGGTCCTGTAGAGGAAGCCCAGGCTGTGGAGCTGGTAGAGGCCATCTCTAGGCAGAAGTAGGTGAAACCTGGGATAGGGAACTTCATCTGAAATCTGTGGTTACTTTCTCTTTTACCCCTTTTCCTAGTCCTAACCAATACCCATGATTCCCCACTTTTGCAGAGGAATAGTGTTAGTTTTGAAGGTCTCATTTTTTAATATAGCAATTGCCTGGTACAGTGTCTTTTCAGACACTCCTTTACTGGCCACTTTGCCTAAGAATCCACGATGCCTCAGAGAAATGACCAAAAATGGCCCTTGTTTTTTGTTTACCTCTACATTTCCATTCTCAACCCAGTCTTTGCTCTGGGACTTGGCAATTAAGAAGGCTAGTTTACCCTGCCTAAATCTCACCACAGTTATGTCACTGCTCTAATCCTTTCTCCACCTTTGTTTTTCCCATTGCAGTAGCGTAGCCCCCTTCCTCCCCATTTTGCTCAAATTGACCCCCATCAATTAGACCTGTCAAGGCCATGAAGGAGATAAATGTTGCTGAGCACATAGTTCTTCTTTCTTTCTTTCTTTCTTTTTTTTTTTTTTGTAGAGACAGAGTCTCACCTTATCACCCTCATTAGAGTGCTGTGGCGTCACACAACCTTAAACTCCTGGGCTTAGGTGATTCTCTTGCCTCAGCCTCCTGAGTAGCTGGGACTATAGGGGCCCACCACAACGCCCAGCTATTTTTTTGTTACAGTTTGGCTGGGGCTGGGTTTGAACCTGCCACCCTCGTTATATGGGGCTGGCGCCCTACCCACTGAGCCATAGGCACCACCCCACACAGTTCTTTTTTCATAGACCCCAACCACCTAATAGCCTTCTACTGGATAACCACTCCTGTGGGTCATGCTCTTTGTTAGTTCCCACATCCCTGCTTCTATGCTGTCTGGTCAGTGATTGCTCAGGCATCTGATAGAAAATCTTGAGGCTCTACCCTGGACTTCTTTTCTTTCACATGTCCCAGATGCGTGTTTAAAATCACTCTGGGCCAGACGTGGTGACTCATGCCTGTTGTCTCAGTGCTGTGGGAGGCCAAGGCGGGTGGATTGCCTAAGCTCAGCTGAGTTTGAGACCAGCAGAAGACCAGCATGAGCTGAAGTGAGCCAGAGTGAGACCCCATCTCTACAAAAAGAATAAAAATAAAAAAATAAAATAAAATCACTCTCTGGGCTCGGTGCCTATAGCTCAAGCGGCTCTGGTGCTAGCCACATACACCAGAGCTGGCGGGTTCAAATCCAGCCCAGGCCTGCCAAAGAACAACTACAACCAAAAAATAGCCAGGTGTTGTGGCAGGCACCTGTGGTCCCAGCTAGTTGGGAGGCTGAGGCAAGAGAATCACTTAAGCCTAAGAGTTTGAGGTTGCTGTGAGCCATGATGCCACGGCTGTACTCGGGGCAACAGCTTGAGACACTGTCTCTAAATAAATAAATAAATAAATAAGTAAAATCACTCTTTGTGCTCCATCCAGTTCATGCATGTAAGTTTCTTGAAGTGTTATCCAGTGGTATTATGTGGGCAGGGCCTTTCAGTTTGAACCAGCTTTCTTCACTGGGACTCAGTTTGGACCTATGGAGTCTGACCTGTACCCAGCCCAAGACTGTGAGTGTGGTGGTCTCATTGTACTCTTTTGGTGTAGGCCAATGCTGTGGAACCATAGAACATGAATGAACCCTCATGCATACAAACCCAGGTGTCTTCCACAAGGAAAGTAACTGTATCATACTCCAGTGGATGGTTAATGGCATCACTGAATGCTTCTGAGCAAGGTACATTAACAATTCAAACCCAAGTCCCCTTACTAGAGAATATGAGGGTCAGGTTGCTCCTACCCAGAGAGCAAATATCCAGAAGAAAATGCCGTGCATAGCTTCAGCTCCAGGTTCCCAAACATGGCAGCCAATAAAGCGTGGCCTCCACAGACTCCTGAGCCTGGCAGACCTCTCTGCCCAAGGCTCCTTGGGTGGGCAAGCCTTCCTTTGTCCTTTTCACATTGAATTAGGACTCATCTGCTAAGAGGGGCCAGATCCAGCCCCAGAATTCACTGAGTGCCCACACTTACCCTCCCTTCTCTCAGAGGCTTTCCTATGCTGTTACACAGACAGGGACTGGAAACCATGCTTGAAAAGCTTCTAGTAGATGACACTGTTGATCTAGAAACATCAGCCTCTTTGGATTACCTCCTAGGCATTTCTCTCTACCCTTTGTAGATGAAAAAACACCCAGGGAGCCTCAAAACTAATCTAAGTCCTACCAATGGGGTTTAATCTTTTGAGGGACTATTCAAACATGTACCCCTTCCTCTTAGGCTCTATGTGGAATAGAAACATCTGTGTGAACATGTTCTTTAAAAGGAATAGATATATTACTGTGTCCATCGCCCCACATCTCCTTCAGAGCTTTTAGTCCAAATATATACATTGGTCCCCAGTTTTCTGTGGACACCTGTGGATGTTGTATGGGTCCTCTTGGATAGAATTCTTGCTCCTATATAGAAACTAACTCAGCCTGAGATGGGCTGAGTACTTGGATTTCCCTTCTTATCCTACAGACATTACCTCTCTTATAGTCTCATAAAGCCAGTCCTAGCCACAGGCAGGCCAGCCAAGCAGACTTTTCCAGTCGAAAGGCTCAAGAGCAGGCCAGGGATGGTGCAGTAAGTCATCATGGGAGCTGTAGGAATTGACAGACACCATTAACACATTGACTGCCACATGAGTTGTATTTAACTCACCTAATATTGAACCCGGACTTGCCTTTTTTTCATGGCACTCAATGTTTTAAGTTATGAAGATGGGGAGAATGAAGCCTGGGTCACTTCCAGGGGTCACAGGTGGTCATGACCATTGAGTGCTCCAGCTTGGAGTTCCATGGGTCAGAAAGAGGAACCAGTGGCTCTACACAGTCAGGGGACATAGACAAGGGCCTTAGGGCCTGTAGCCCTTTTGAGGAACCTCTACATGAAAGTATGCTTTTTTTTTTTTTTGGCCAGGGCCAGGTTTGAACCTGCCACCTCTGGTATATGGGGAGGCCAGTGCCCTACTCCTTGAGCCACAGGAGCTGCCCAAAAGTATGATTTCTACTCAGCCCTCACACATTCATTCATTCATTAATGAATGTGGACTTGTGTATACACATGCTCTTTATATTTATATGTGTATGTGTATACATATGTACCTATGTATTCCCCCTTTTCTTTTCCTTCTTGTTTCTCCCATAACTGCCTTGGACATGCCACTATGTTTTTCTTTATTCTTTTTTTTGAAACAGAGCCTCAAGCTGTCACCCTGGGTAGAGTACTGTGGCATCACAGCTCACAGCAACCTCCAACTCCTGGGCTCACGCGAGTCTCCTGCCTCAGCCTCCCAAGTAGCTGGGACCACAGGTGCCCACCACAATGCCTGGCTATTTTTTGGTTGCAGCCATCATTGTTGTTTGTAGGCCTGGGCTGGATTTGAACCCGCCACCTTAGGTGTATGTGGCTGGCGCCTTAGCCACTTGAGCCACAGGTGCCGGGCCAGACATGCCACTATGGATAGAGATTTCTCTCAATAAAAGCAATAGCCACTAACATTGCAGGATGTCTGCTTCCAAGTTGTCTTGCTGCTTTCTACCCCTCCTAACAACTACCCCTACAGTGACAAGTAGGTGTCATTTTTCTCTCATGCATATGCTTCCAGTATACAGTGTGAGTGCAGGCAAATGCAGACATGTATCTGCTTTTGGCCTTCTCTCTGACTCTTTCAAGACTTACATGTAATAGATGCTTATACTTTGCTCCTTTCACAAAATACATATCCTTGGGCCTTTGCCCACATGTGCAAAATCATTGTCCCACCAGATCCTTTCCATTTCTCCTATAACAACTGCTTGGGGTACCAGTGTGCCTTCCTGAAAGCAGCAGGAGCATCATTTATTTACCACGTCTCTTTTCTTTGGACAGTTTCTGTTTTCTTTCTTTTTTTTTTAAATAAGAAAAATCTCTTAAGACCCACTCTAACACTTGCAAACACAAATTAAATTACATACTAAAATAATAAGACATTTCTTGGAAGTTCAAAAAAGATCTTTCGAATCTTGTCATCACAATGGAGTGGAAATCCTTTTCTGTCTTAGAGTTGTTGAACTTTTCTTTCTGTGCTTTTTATATTAATGTCTAACTTGTCCACTTTGGTTGTCAGTCGGTCAAGAATGTAGTCTTGTTCCTCAATTTCCATCTGTATCCCCAGGGCTATGCCTTTCAGACGGCCCAGTCACACGGACAGCTCATCCAGGTTGCTATGGATCTTCTGGTGATAGGCTCGAAGGTGTGGGTTCTTCGGGTAAGCATCAGTGCTCACAGTAGAACTAGCCCCTCCAGCAACAGTGTCTACATCATCCAGCTTTAAGAGGTTTGGGTGGCTGGCCTGGTACTTTGCCTCCTGTTCTTTACTTGTACTTATAGCTTCTTTTAATCTATTGCTGACTTGGAGGGTGAGGGTGCCATTCTGTTCAGGTGGGGTCTTACAGGTTTGGACTTGAAGTAATTGACGAGCCCCCCAAACACACTCTTAATGCTGTTGATGTACTTCTGACTGGTCTTCAATCCTGGTCCATCTTATCCACTATCTTCTCTGTGCGTTCTAAGACTCCTCACTGACAGACAAGTTCCATGGAAGTGGCGACCCCGGCTTTCTCGTACATGACGACGGGGACCTGCTGGTGCTGGCAACAGTAGCCTCGGCCCTGCGCAGCACCTCCTGCCGCAGGTACTGCTGCCTGTCCACGGCCCGTTGGAGGGGTCACGGGCGTCCCTCCAGGGGGCCGGCTGGATGCCCTCGTCTTCCATGTCGTCATCGAACGGGTTGTAGCTTTTGGGGTAGGCCGACATGGTCTTGGTCTTGGAAGTGGAAAGGAGCACGTCTGCGGGCTGCCTACGTCTCACCGCACCTGTCGGCCCCGCGGTCGCCACGCGAGCTCCTTCTTTAGTAGTGCACAGGCAGGCCTGCCCCCCGGGGCCTACCATCCCACAAGTCTGCGGGGCGGAAACACGTAGGTGCTTGCAACCGCAGTCAGTTTCTGTTTTCTTTCTTCCCCTCTTCTTTCCTTTGAAATAGACCTGCGTTCAAGCAACATATAAAGTCCTAGTTCTGACAGGGTGAGTATGTGTGTGTGATAGTACATTATGTAGTGTCCATGTCCACTCAGAGGCCGACAGCTGGGTAGAATGAGACACGACCATCCCTAAGAATGATTTACCCTTATCCCTGGAAAGTTAATGTACAGATCTGTATCCAGCAAGAGTGATTATACTCAGTTCTCCTCCTCTGGCCAGACAAGCTGCCGGTCCCTCAAGGGTCTATTAGTCCATTTATGGGCTATGGAAGAAACAGCCTCATGGAGATATTCTGAAGTTTACTTTTCCATACATACACATGCATAGACACCAGGAGGAAAGCTGTATGAATATAGACACCAAGGTGTGATGGCCACCATATGCATAGAACACAGAACCAAAGGGAAGGTATTCTCGATTTCACATGGGCTTCTTCCAGTAGAACATCTTCTTTATGACAGTCCTGAATGCCATTTGTGCAATTTCTTCTTTTTTTTTTTTTTTT
>NW_003852813.1:71257-72346 GCF_000181295.1 Otolemur garnettii | reverse complement strand
CCCGGCTATTTTTTGGTTGCAGCCGTCATTGTTTGGCGGGTCCGGGCTGGGGTCGAACCTGCCACCTTAGGTGTACATGGCTGGCACCTTAGCCAGTTGAGCTATAGGCGCTGAGCCCATTTGTGCAATTTCTAAGATACCAGTACGGTTGATTTCATGCTATTCTTTCTGTGGAAGTCACGATTGACTCACGAGCTGATAGCCTGGCCTAAAAGCTCTCTCTTGATTGGCTGGATGGGATAAATACATACTTTCACCTTTTTTGTGTGTGTGTGACAGTTTTACTCTCCATGGGTAGAATAACCATGATGTCATATCTCACAGCAACCTCAGTCTCTTGGGCTTAAGTGATCCTCTTGCCTCAGCCTCCTAAGTAACTGGAACTACAGGTGCCTACCACAATGCCCGGCCAGTTTTTCTATTTTTAGTAGAGACAGGGTCTTACTCTTGCTTAGCCTGATCTTAAACTCCTGAGCTCAGGCAATCTACCTGCCTTGGCCTTACAGAATGCTAAGGTTACAGGCATGAACCACTGTGCCCAGCCATAAAGATAGTTTTAAGTTATATAAGAAGGTAGTTTTAAGCTATATAAAGATTAGAGTAGAAGTTGGTGAGCTGTTCCACCTCCCCCCTACTGTTGTCCTTGTCTTAACTGTAGAGATTTTTTGTGTCTTCCAATAAACTCTAAGTATTCTGACATGAAGTATACTCTTTTATTTATTTATTATTATTTTTTTAAAATATGGAACGCTTCACAAATTTGCATGTCATCCTTACACAGGGGCCATGCTAATCTTCTCTTTATCATTCCAATTTTAGTATATGTTCTGCCAAAGCGAGCACTGGGGTATACTCTTTATCCCATCCTGGTTTTCCCTTAGCTAGGAAGGGGTGTGGCAACTCAGAGCCACTGGTGCATGATGTGACTTTCGATTCTTTTTCTGACCACTCAAGAACAAGCAGTTTAAAGCTCCTGCATGCTTTCAAGACCACCTGCACTGGCTCGGCGCCTGTGGCTCAAGTGGCTAAGGCACCAGCCACATACACCTAAGGTGGCGGGTTTGAATCCAGCCCAGGCCCACCAAACAA
>NW_003852813.1:66809-71181 GCF_000181295.1 Otolemur garnettii | reverse complement strand
AGGCTCTGTCTCAAAAAAAAAAAAAAAAAAAGAGAGAGACCACCTGCACTATGGGAGAAGATACATGGAATGACATCCTATTGGACCTAGGACTAAGACTTTCCTTTCTTTTTTTTTTTTAATTAAATCATAGTTGTGTACATTAATGCAATCATGGGGTACAATGTGCTGGTTTCATATATCATTCGAAATATTTTCATCAAACAGGTTAGCATAGCCTTCACTGCATTTTCTTATTTATTGTGTTAAGACATTTATACTCTACACTTAGTAAATTTAACATGTACCCTTGTAAAATGCACCATAGGTGTGGTGCATTACCAATTACCTGCCCTCCACCAATCCTCCCCCCTCCCCTCCCCTCCCCTCCCCTCCCCTCCCCTCTCCTCTTTCCCCTGCCCTCCACCAATCCTCCCCCCTCCCCTCCCCTCCCCTCCCCTCCCCTCCCCTCCCCTCTCCTCTTTCCCCTTCTTGGGCTATAGTTGGGTTATAGCTTTCATGAAAGCTATTGGTTTCGTAGTAGGGCTGAGTACATTGGATACTCTTTCTTCCATTCTTGACATACTTTGCAAAGAAGAGTATGTTCCAACTTCATCCAAGTAAACATGAAAGAGGTAGAATCTCCTCCTTTTAAAGGTTCTTTAATATTCCACAGTGTACATATACCACAATTTATTAATCCATTCATGGGTCAGTGGGCACTTGGGCTTCTTCCATCACTTAACAATTATGAATGGGGCTGCAATAAATATTCTGGTGCAAATATTTTTGTTATAAAGTGATTTTTGGTCTTCTGGATATATACCTAGTAGAGGAATTGTAGGATCGAATGGCAGGTCTACTTTTAGATCCCTAAGTGATCTCCAAACATCTTTCCAAAAGGAACGTATTAGTTTGTTTCCCACTAGCAGTGCAAAAGTGTTCCCTTTTCTCCACATCCACACCATCTCTGGTTTGGGGATTTTCTGATGTGGGCTAATCTTACTGGGGTTAGATGATGTCTCAAAATGGTTTTGATTTGCATTTCTCTGATGAGTAAGGCTGATGAACATTTTTTCATGTGGCTGTAGGCCGTGCACCTGTCTTCTTCAGAGAAGTTTCTCTTCAAGTCCCTTACCCACCCTGAGATGGGATCACTTGTTCTTTTCTTGCTAATATGTTTGAGTTCTCTGTGGATTCTTATTATTAAACCTTTGTCAGAGACATAACCTGCAAATATCTTCTCCCATTCTGAGGGCTGTCTGCTTGCTCTCCTTACTGTGTTCTTGGCTGTGCAGAAGCTTTTTAGTTTAATCAGGTTCCAGTAATGTATTTTTGGTGTTGCTTCAATTGCCCAGGGGATTCTCCTCATTAAATATTCTCCCAGGCCAATTTCTTTGAGAGTTTTCCCTGCACTTTCTTCTAATATTTTTATACTTTCATGTCTTAAGTTTAAATCTTCAATCCAGTGAGAGTCTATTTTAGTTAATGGTGAAAGGTGTGGGTCCAGTTTCAGTCTTCTACAGGTTGTCAGCCAGTTCGCCCACACCATTTATTAAATAGGGAATATTTCCCCCACTAAATGGTTTGTTTGTTTGTTTGTTTTGTTTTAGTTTTTGGCTGGGGCTGGGTTTGAACCCACCACCTCCGGCATATGGGGCCGGCACCGTACTCCTTTGAGCCACAGGCGACACCCCACCTCCGAATGTTTTTAATTGGTCTGTCAAAGATCAAATAAGGGTAAGTAGCTGAGTTCATCTCTTGGTTCTCTATTTATACTGTTCCATACATTTACCTCTCTGTTTTTGTGCCAGTACCATGCAGTTTTGATCACTAGCAATTTATAGTATAATCTGAGGTCTGGTAGCATGATTCCTCCTGCTTTGTTTTTATTTCTCAGTAATGTCTTGGCTATCTGAGGTTGTTTTTCTGATTCCATACAAAACAAAGTATTATTTTTTCAAGATCTTTAAAGTATGACAGAGGAGCTTTATTAGGGATTGCATTAAAATTGTATATTGCTTTGGGTAATATGAACATTTTAACAATGTTGATTCTTCCCAGTCATGAGCATGGTATTTTTTTCTATTTGTTAACATCTTCAGCTATTTCTTTTCTTGGAATTTCATAGTTCTCTTTATAGAGATCTTTCACGTCCTTTGTTAGGTAAACTCCCAATATTTCATCTTCTTTGACCCTACTGTGAAAGACATAGAGTCCTTGACTGTTTTTCAGTATGATTATTGTAGGTATATATAAAGGCTACAGATGAGTGTTGATTTTGTAACCAGAGACTCTGCTGTATTCCTTGATCACTTCTAAGAGTTTTGTAGTAGAATCTCCGGTGTTTTCCAGATATACAATCATATCATCTGCGAAGAGTGAATGTTTGATCTCCTCTGACCCTATATGGATACCCTTGATGCCTTCTCTTGCCTAATTGCAATGGCTAAGAGTTCCATTACAGTGTTGAAAAACAGTGGAGCAAATGGGCAACCTGCCTGGTTCCTGATCTGAGTGAAAATGATTTCAATTTAACTCAATTCAGTATGATATTGGCTGTGGGTTTGCTGTAGATGGCCTCTATCAGTTTAGGAAATGTCCCTTCTATACCAATTTTCTTAAGTTTCCTCATCAAAGGATACTAGATATTATCAAAAGCTTTTTCTGCATCAATGAGAGAATCATATGGTCTTTGTTTTTTAATTTGTTTATGTGATGAATTATATTTATAGATTTACATATATTGAACCGGGCTTGGAACCCTGGGATAAAACCCACTTGGTCATGGTGTATAATTTGTTTGATATGTTGCTGGATTCTGTTTGTTAGGATCTTGTTGAATATTTTTGTATCAATATTCATTAGATATATTGGTCTATAATTTTATTTCCTTTTGGGGTCTTTTCCTGATTTGAGGATCAGGGTGATGTTTGCTTCATAGAATGTGTTGGGTAGTATTCCTTCATATTTCTATATTTTGGGAAAGGTTAAGTAATATAAGTACTAGTTCCACTTTAAAGGTTTGGTAGAATTCTGATGTGAAGCCATCTGGTCCACGGCTTTTCTTTTTAGGGAGATTTTGTATAGTTGATGCTATTTCAGAACTTGATATAGGCCTTTTCAATATTTCCACTTCATTCTGGCTAAGTCTTTTTTTTTTTTTTTTTGTAGAGACACAGACTCACTTTATCGCCCTGGTAGAGTGCCGTGGCGTCACACAGCTCACAGCAACCTCCAACTCCTGGGCTTAGGTGATTCTCTTGCCTCAGCCTCCCGAGTAGCTGGGACTACAGGCTCCTGCCATAACACTCAGCTATTTTTTGTTGCAGTTCAGCCAGGGCCAGGTTTGAACACTCCACCCTTGGTATGTGGGGTCAGCGCCCTACTCACTGAGCCATAGGTGCCACCCTCTGGCTAAGTCTTGATAGGTGGCATGCTTCCAAGTATTGGTCTATTTCCTTCAAATTTTCGTATTTCTGAGAATAGAGTTTCTTGTAATATTCATTAAGGACTTTTTGAATTTCTGCAGAGTCTGTTGTTATTTCATCTTTGCCATTTCTGATTGATGAAATTAGAGATTTTACTCTTTTTTTCCTAGATAGGTTTATCTATTTTATTGACCTTTTCAGAAAATAAACTTTTTCATTTATTGATCTGTTGTGTAATCCTTTTGTTTTCAATTTCATTTAATTTTGCTCTAATTTTGGTTATTTCTTTTCTTCTGCTGGATTTGGGATTGGAATGTTCTTCCTTTTGTAGTTGCTTGAGGTGTCCCATTAAGTTGCTAGCTTCCTCTCTTTTCGTTCTCTTGAGGAAGGCTTGCAATGCTATAAATTTCCCTCTTAGGACTGCCTTTGAGGTCTCCCAGAGGTTCTGGTAATTTGTGTCTTCATTATCATTTTGTTCCAAAAATTTGGTAATTTCCTTCTTCGTCTCATCTATGACCCAGCTATCATTCAGCATAAGGTTATTTAGTTTCCATGTTTTTGTATGAATGTGCAGATTCCTATTGTTACTGAGTTCAATTTTTATTCCATGATGGTCTGAGGAGATGAAAGGAATAATTTCTATTCTTTTAAATTTGCTGAGGTTAGACTTGTGACCTAAGATGTGATCAATTTTAAAGGCTGTTGTATGAGCTTATGAGAGGAATGTGTATTCAGTTTTGTTAGGTTGAAATGTTCTGTAGATGTCTGTTAATCCAATTGTTGAATGGTTAACTTTAAATCTAAAATTTCTTTGTTGGCTCAGCACCTGTGGCTCAAGTGACTAAGGCACCAGCCACATATACCTAAAGTGGCAGGTTCAAATCCAGCCCAGGCCCGCCAAACAACAATGATGGCTGCAACCAAAAAATAGCCAGGCATTGTGGTGGGCGCCTGTGGTCCCA
>NW_003852813.1:52927-66502 GCF_000181295.1 Otolemur garnettii | reverse complement strand
TTATCTTTCCTTACTTTTGTTGGTTTAAAGCCTATTGTGTCTGTGAATAAAATTGCAACACCTGCTTTTTTCTGATTTCCATTTGCCTGAAATATAAATGACCATCCCTTCACCCTGAGTCTGTATTTTTCTTTTAAGGTAAGATGAGATTCTTGTATGCAGTAGATATCTGGTCTGAGTTTTTGTATCCAGTCAGCCAACCTGTGCCTCTTTAGGCACATTTACATTAATTGAGAATATTGATAAACCTGGTAGAATTTGAGGTATCAAGTTTTTCAAAAGTCCAGTGGACATTTTTAATCCTTTCACCACTGTGGAAGTTAGAATTTTATCAAAAAAAATTTTTTTTGTTTTTAAGACAGAGCCTCAAGCTGTGGCCCTGGGTAGAGTGCTGAAGCATTGCAGCTCACAGCAACCTCCAATTCCTGGGCTCACATGATTCTCCTGCCTCCACCTCCCAATAGCTGGGATACAGGCACCCACCACAACGCCCGGCTATTTCTCTGTCGCAACTATCATTGTTGTTTGGCGGCCCAGGCTGGATTCAAACCTGCCAGCTCAGGTGTATGTGGCTGGAGCCTTAGCCACTTGAGCCTCAGGTGCCAAGCCTATCAAAATTTTTTGAGTGAGTTTACTTTTGTGGTAGAGGATCCCACTGGTCATTATGGAGGATAGGTCTGAGAATATCCTGGAGAGCTGGTTTAGTTATGGCAAAATTCTTCAACATGTCAATATCATTAAAATATTTAATTTCTGCATTATAAATGAAACTCAGTTTACCTGCATACAGGATCCTGGGTTGAAAATTATTTTTTTTAGGAGATTAAAAGTCGATAACCACCCTCTTTTAGCTTGAAAATTTTCAGCAGAGAGATCTGTAGTCATTCTAATATTCTTCTCCTTGTATGTTATAGTTTTCTTATGTCTGGCTGCTTGCAGAATTTTTTCCTTCATATTAACTTTGGCAAAGTTAATTATAATATATCTGGAGATGTCTTATTCAGATTGAGTTGTGCTGGGGTTCTGAAACTGCTATCTGAATTTCAGAATCTCTTGGCATGTCTGGGAAGTTCTCTTTAATTATCTTATGGAGTAGAGCATCTGGGCCTTTCAAAGCCACTTCATCGCCTTCAGGAATTCTTATAAAGCAAATATTAGTTTTCTTCAAATTATCCCAGAGCTCTTTGAAAGAATGATCTGTTTTTGCTCTCCACTTCTCTTCCTCTTTGAGCATTTGGGAGCATTAAAAGGCTTTGTCTTCAGAGTCAGAAATCCTTTCTTCTGCCTGCTCCATTCTGTTACTGAGGGATTCTACAGTATTTCTCAGATCTTTGAGGGCTGCAAGTTCTTGTCTCAATGTGTCCAAATCTTTGGTGATTTTGTCTTTGAATTCATTGAATTATTGAGACAACTTTTGAAATGCTCCTTGAATTTCTAATTCCAACTGTACCTCCATTCTATTAATCTTATTTGCAATCCAAATTCTGAATTCAATTTCTGACATCTCAGTCATTTGTTTATGAATGGGATCTTCTGATGTGTCTGCCATGTCATTCCTTGGGGGAGTTGATCTACCCTGATTATTCATGTTGCCAGTGCTTTTCTGCTGCTTCCACCCCATGATTATTTTACATCGTTGACTAGGTGATCAGATAAGTTGAATTTGGGTAGGGGGCTCCTGGAGTAGGGATAAACCAGCCCTTTGCCCAAGAGCTGGTGCTGGTATCTGTACATTTTCCTCTAGAGCTTTTCAAGGGACCCATACAGTGCTGTGGCCTGACACACTGGGGACCTGCTTGGTGTGGTGGGGCTAAGTGGCTCTGTGTTGTTTCAGCTGCTCTCTGTCCAATCCTAGTGAACCAGTAACTCTGGGTTAAAGTCTCAGCTGTAGAGAAATACTAGCAACAAATCCACCCTGCCCACCATGGGCAACAACTGGAAAAGGAAAATCAAACCTTCCCACAACCACACACCCAGGACTACCACTTTGGATAGTCCTCGTGTGATTGGCCCAGGTCAAGAGTTCCAAATCAGTTATCTCAGTCAGCACCCAGTCTCAAGTGGGAGAGTTCAAAAGGTTTTAGCAAG
Organism: Otolemur garnettii; assembly: GCF_000181295.1. Taxonomy (NCBI): domain Eukaryota; kingdom Metazoa; phylum Chordata; class Mammalia; order Primates; family Galagidae; genus Otolemur; species Otolemur garnettii. Next base: position 64,414 of record NW_003852813.1, on the reverse strand, counting down.
TAGATATCAGGGGTCTTCTGGCAGGTCGAGTATGACTCGTTCCAGTCCTCTGTGGAGTCAGAAGGACCCACTCAGCAATGAATTGGTCCAGGAAGATTGGTGCCTCCTTCCCCACCTTGCATCTCTGTCACACCCAGTCACTGGTAACCCCACAGGGCTGTGACCCAGTTCCCTCCAATGAGCAGATGCTTTAGGGTTTTGCACCTGTCTGAGGCCAATCTTGCACCCTCTTGACCTAGGGTCAAGATAGGCCAGTTACCCGAGGACTATCCAAAGGTCTCTAGCAACTAGATAGCAGGGGTCTGCGGCCAGCTCGAGTATGACTCGCTCCAGTGCTCCGTGAAGTCAGAAGGACCCACCCAGCAAATGAATTATTCCAGGAAATCTGATGCCTCCTTCCCCACCTTGCACCTCTGTCACATCCAGTCACTGGTAACCCCGCAGGGCTATAACGCAGTTCCCTCCAATGAGCAGATGCTCTAGGGGGTTGTGCCTGCCTGAGACACAGAGAGATCTAAGTCTCCTCTGCCACCAGCTGTCAGGGGGAGCTAAAACCTGACAACCTCAGGTGCTTAATGGAAGCTGAGGCTATTTACTCAGTTCCAGACTCACCCCAGATTGACGTCGCTGCCACTGATATTCTTGCAGCATTAGTGTTTCTGTCCCACCTATATTCCCTTGTAGGCCAGGCTGTGTTTAAGTTCACAGAAACTGCAGTTCAGCTCCACTGTGTGCCTCCACTGTTGCGTCAGTACTCATGGAGCTGGCATCGCTGTCTCTGTTCCACTCTGTGTTGGGGTGGGTGCAGTTAAAGCACACACTCAGCTCTCAGTTCCTGCCTCTCCCTGGGCTGGTACTCCTACACAGCTCTCAGTGTCTGTTTCTCCCTGGGCTTGTGCTGTTGCCCCACCTGCTTTTGTCTCAGCTATTTTCCCCTAGGGACCTGGTGCTTCTTAGGCTCACTAAGGCAGCACTTCTAACTCAGCCCTGCCCTGGGAGTATGCCGTTTCTGCACACATGTATTCTAGTCTCTGTACCCACTGCACCCTGCCAAGGCAAGTACTGCCTCAGGCATACCCTTTACTAGGCCTGCATTTCTGTCCCAGATCTGTTCCACCAATGCCTGCCACCAGTTGCCAAGAAAGACTGGGAGTGTCTTTCCAAAATATACCCAGGGGTGTGATCCCTATTGTTTCCACTGCTGCCGCCGCTGCTCTGTGCTGCAGAGAACCACTTGTCCCTCTCCTTCTCAGTCCACCGTCCTCTCTTTACCTCCATGTCACAGAATCAGCACAGACTGGCAACAGCCCATGCCTTGTCCACACCTCTCAAGAAAACGCCGCAGAATCTGGACTCCATGGGGGATAGGCTTCCAGACCTTGGGGTGACAGTGGAGGAGAGTGCTGGGAATTTAGAAATGCATGTAGAGAATATAGACAGTTTATGCCTGGTGGGAGAGTGCCACTAGTGTTAGTGGGTCCTCTCTCGGGAAAGAGTTCTGGTTTTTAGAAGGTCTCTCCCATGGGATAAAATAGGAAGATATCAGAACTCCGCTCACTTGTTTGTAGAAAGTGAGCCATTCTTGTGGGGGAGGGGACTCCCATCAGCTTGGCGAAGTATTTTGTACCTATTGTCCTTGGGATTGCAGCTTGCCTCAGCAGGGTTGATGTGCATTCTTCAACCTTCTCTATTGGCTCAGCTCCAAACCATCAGCTTACTTGCTAAACTTCTGTCCTTTAACTGTCCTGGATGAAAGCCTCTGTGGAAAGCTGGCTCCAGTTGGCCATCTTGCCTGCACCCCCCCCCAAGACTTTCTTTGACAGGACTAAGATGACACCATGAAAAATGTGAACTGTGATACATCTGAGTTAGTATTTTTTAATTTCAGTTTGGTACTCAATAAAGTGATGACAGTCTCCATTCTCTATAGAAGAGGCTGCCCCTGGCAGTGTAGTCATTAGTGTCTCCTCTTTATTTGGCTGAGCCTGTGTCCTTCAAATGGACTATCAAGTCCTGGTTTCTCCATGGCCCTAACCCCCTAGCAGTGTTCCTTTTTCTTGCCCTTAACTTGTTCCTGCACCAAGAGCAAAGATACAGAAGCAAATGCCGTGTGATAGCTTCAGCTCCAGATACCCAAATACAGTAGCCACTAAGAGCTGGCCCCCATTGCCTTCTGAGCCTGGCTGGGTCAGCAGCCCGGGGTTCCTGGGTGTGCAAGACTGTCCCAGCTACTTTCACACAATTCTGGAGGTGCTGAGGGGTGGCTGGATCCAGCCCTAGAATTTCCTGAGTGCTGCAAACCCCACTTGTCGTTTGGAGGCCTTCCCCTCTGCATACACAGAGAAACTGGAAGCTTTGTTCAGAAATCATCCACTTGATGGCGCTGTTGCCACAACAATCTCAAGTGGTCTGGCCTTCCAGGCTTCTTCCACCTTTTGTGGATGAAAAAAAAGTGCAAAGAAGACCCAAAACCCATTTGAGCCCTAGCAGGGGAGTGCTAGGCAAAATGGTGTCCCCCTCCTCTCAAGCTCTTGGTAAAAAGAGGAAGAGATGTATCCATGTATCCATTGCTGCATCATCTTATGAGCTCTAATTCAAATACCACTTAAAAGGGTCCTCAGTTCTCTGGGCACCCTTGTCAATATTATAAGCATTGTCTTAGCTAGAATTGTTACTCTCAAGGGGACATAGGCTTATAACATGAGATGGGTTGAGTACCTGGATTGCTCCTCTTACGCTGGAGTCATTGCTTCTCCTCTGTCTTCATGGTGCCAGGCAAAGTCCAGCCTATCCCCATCTAGCTGAAACTAGCTTAAAGACTCAGGAGCAGGCCTGAGAGAGAGTAGTAAGCCATAATGGGGGCAGCAGAAGCTGACATGTGCCACATCAGTTGAGAAGACTGGTGGGATGACTGGCTGGCTCAGATCAAGGGATCTGAGGTTGCTTGTGGTAGAAAGAAGAGGATTTGAAAGACCTTTTACTTAGTATTCAGTTTTTTGTTCCCACCCTCTCTGTGCTGGAGTTACTGTGTTGACCTGGGTTTGTTGCAGGAAGACAAGGCCCAACAGAGAGAAAGAGTACTCAGACACCATGTTGATAAGAGGAAGGGCTTTATTTACCGGCCAGGAGCTTACGGCATAGAAGAATTCCAAATGGCCAAGCTCTCCGTCTGGCTTGGTCTTTCCCTTTTTATAGACAGTCGAAAAGTTCCACCCCACAGGCACCCTTCTTGTTGGCTAGTTTGAATCAAGCAGGAGATGCTATTCCAGCCCCTACAGAACTACAGGATTTCACAGAACTTGGAAATTTCTAAGTTCCAGGAAGTGAAGTTTATAAATTCCCAAGAGTTGAGTCACCAGGGAGAGGACCCTGCAGGTGTATCCTTGTGGTGTCCTTGAGTAAACCTATCCTATCTCCTAGACTTTAATCTTCTCAAGTATCCTCTGTCATTCCCGACTTTTGAGACTCCAATATGTTTTAATTTGGGGTCTTAATATAAGCTTATTTCTGCAGGTGCCGATATTAATTTTTAGCACTGAGGTTTTAGGGACTGTGACTCTTCTTGGGTTTTCTACTCAGGCCTTAATAGTACCATGGTGGTGGGCTAATACACATGCAAGTTTTTACTTTTCCCTGCGATATTTTTCTCCCTTTTAAAGACAAGTCCCTTGAGAAGCTTCCTTAGGCTTCAGCTATGCGTTGACCAGCCAGCTCCCAGTGTGTGGCTGGAGCAGGGCATGTTGACTGTCTTAAAAGTTACCTTTACTTTCCAAGGGGCAGTGAAGCCCTATTCAGCCAGCTGTGATGACTCCAGGTGCAAATTCCTTTTACCTTCACTGCTGTGCATGTGGTCAGGATGATGGTGTAAAGTCCTTTCTACCTTGTTTTCAGGGGGACCAGGTTCTGATTCTGGACCAAACTTGGTCCCCTTGATTCTCCAGAGGGAAAGGACATACAGGCACAAAAGACGAAACAGAACACAGTTAATTACCTCAGGGGAGATTTTCCTTGCTATTCTTTCTAGGTTTTTTTTTTTTTTTTTTTTTTTTTTTTTTTTTTTTTTTTTTTTTTTTTTTTGTCTATTCAGTTCAGTTTTTCCTAGTTCCTTTAGTAGTTCCTGCTAAATTGCAGAGGATTGACAGAGCCTCTTTGAACAACACCAGTGGCAAGGCCTATATCCAATTAAGCTTTGCTTCCTGGCAGAGTTTATCAATTTCTGCTCTTATGGTCCCGTTCATGCACTTTACCCTGTCTAAACTTTGAGGACTATAAGTTATTCAAAGCTTTAGCTTATTATTTGCACTAGTTCTATTATTAAGGCTAGCTCATTGCCAAATTTAAACCAGAATGGCAACCTAAACCATGAGACGATTTCTCTGGGCAATAGTTTTACTATTTCAGGAGTCCTTTTTATTCCCGTGAGGAAGCCTTTTACTTATTTCAAGTCTGATAGATCATCACCAGCAAGTACTTGTTCCCTCTAAACCTGGGAATTTCAGTAAAGTCTACCTGGAAGTCCTCAGAGGGCATTGCTCCATATGACTGGATTCCTGGGGTTCCCATCAGTCCTTGGTGCGTGTTGAACTAGCTGCAGGTGCCACACTGTAGACTGACAGTTTGGCCAGGGCTGCCAGATGGGAGATGTAGAAGTAGCAGCCCAGCAACTTCACCAAAGACTCCTGTCCCAGATAGGTGTTCTCCTGCATCGCCATTACCACAGTAGCTCTAGAAGCTGGGGGACTGCTACTCGTCTGTCTGTCATCTTTAGCCATCCTCCCTCTGCTTCCTGGCTTCCCTCTGCTGCCAACCATTCCTTCTCTTCCTAGAGTAGATAGGTGAGAGCTCCAGAACACACGGGATGAGGGGAGCCACTTGCGACACCTGGTATGGCTGGGAGGCAGCCTTCTTTGTCTCAGTATTGGCTCTGGTGTTCCCCTTAGTAATGGTGGAAGCATCTCTTTGATGTCCATGACAGTGCATCACTGCTACCTTCTGGAGTTTCCATACTGCCTCCAGAATTTAATAGTCCCTTCTCCTTGTACAATGCCCCACATCCTTGAGAGTCAGAAAAGCATTCACATTATTCCCTTGACTTAGGTCTAAGGCTTGAGCCGAGGCAATTAATTCAGCCTTCTGAGCCAATGTTCCTTGGGATAGGGGCTTAGCCTCTACAGTCTCTATTAAGGTAATCACTGCATACCCAGCCCACCACTCACCTTGCGCTGTCATGTAATTGCTTCAGTCTACATACAAGTCCCAGTTTGCATCTGTCCAAGGCTGGTCACTCAAGTCAGGTCTGCTAGAATGCACATTATCTATAACTTTTATACAGTCATAGTCAGTCTCTTTTCCACTGACTTGGAAGAGAGTGGCTTGGTTCAGGGTGTTCTTGCATTAGAGAATCAAAAATGTTCCTTTGTATTCATTAAAGTGACCATAGAGTAGGGTACTTTCACTCTGAGATCCTGCCCTAGAGTCAGCTCATCAGCTTCTTGCACAGGGAGAGCCATAGTGGCTAGAGCTCGTAGGCATGTGGCCATCCTTTTGCCACTCCATCCAACTGCTTAGAGAGGTAAGCTACAGGCCTTGGCCAGGACCCAACCAGCTGGGCTAACACACCTACAGACATTTTTCCTCTCTCTGAGATATAGAGTGAAGGGCTTGGCCATGTCTGGTAGCCCCAGTGCAGGTACATTTATCAGCCTCATTTTTAGCTGGGAGAAGGCATGTTCCTGTTCTCCTCCCCATTCTAAGGGCTCTCCTTCCTCTCCTTTAGTTGCCTCATATAAGGGCTTAGCCAAAATAGCAAAGTTGGGGATCCAAAGATGACAAAAGCCAACCAGGCCTAAGAATTCTCGAACCTGCTTTTGGCTCGTGGGGGTGGGGAGGCAATTATATTAGACCTGCCTCTATTTCATGCCTAGATACCTCTACCCCTGATGGATAGTAAATCCTAGATAACATACTTGCTGTTGGCAAATCTGGGCCTTTCATTTGGATACTTTATAGTCACATACCTGTAGATGTTATAAAAGACAGTCCATGCCTCAGGTGCAGCCCTCCTGGTAGGGTGCCCTAAAAGGAGGTCATCAACATATTGGAACAGCACACATTCTAATTCTTTAGCTGGGAATTTCTTGAGGTCACGAGCCAGCACTTCTCTAAAAATCCTGGGTGTTTTGAACCCCTGTTGCAACCTGGCCCATGTGTACTGGATCAGAGTTTTCATGTCTCATCTCTCCCACTGGAAAGCAAACAGCCTCTGGCTTCCCAGAGCCAGCCTTATTTATACTGAAAAAGACATCTTTTAAGTCCAGGCAAGTGGGCCACTTGGCTTCTGCTGGCAGCAGACTCAGCAGAGTATACGGATTAGGCACAGTAGGATGCAGTGTTACAGTTACACCATTTACTAGGAAATTCTCATTTTAGGTTTTAATTTTTCCTGAGGTATCTATATAGAAACAGTAAATAGCATTTAATACAGCACAAATTTTTCGAGTGGAGCCAACAGGCAACCTTTGTTGAGTTTTAAGGCTTAAGAGCACATGTGACTACTATATATAATTGTACATTCTTTGGCCAGTCTCTTAGTCCCATTTAACAGATTAACTTAGTAAAACAGTTATGTCTCATTTTATGAGTTGACAGTACAGACAAGGTTGGGATTTGATCCAGGTGGGCCACAGCCTCTTTTTCTTTTAAATCATTTCTCTCTCTCTCTGATTTCTCTTTCCACTAAAGACAAATTACAGAAGAACCATCTCAGTTGCCAAAATAAACTGTACCTTCAGTATACTGGGTCTGATTATTTCTATAAAGTGCAATAAGAATAATTAATTACTAGCCATCTAGGTTCTTCTTTCCTTTAAAATTGGCTTTGCTGGAATCTTTTATAAGGAATCTCAGGCTGGACTTTCTTGAAGCCCTTTCATGAGGCCAGGTTTCATCTATGCCATTAGATAACTGTATGCATTGGGTAAATTCCTCTTCTCTTGAGGTCCCTAAGCACATTTGAATTCCCAGACCCATCAGCAAGACACCTTCATTACTTACCACAGATCAGGAAATAACAACTGATGGGTATCTGGCCAGTTTTCCAAAGGGCTTTTTTTCCTTTATTGGCCTTATAAAGTCAACCTGCATTCTTTAACACAGTCTGGACACCTCTTGAAATGCTATTCTAGCCAAAGCCTTGGTAAAATAACCAGTGCCTTCATCACATCCTATAGAACAAAATAGATTCTTATTGAACTTATGCAAATAACTGTATTGTCAAAAATTAAGAATACTTACTAATGGCTTTCAAATTCCAACGAAATCAAGGAGAGAGGAAAAAAATGCATGTTTCAAATTCTGCTCATAAGTACCTATATTGCTTGAAAAGCTACAAACAGCTCAAAAGATAGAAAATTATTTTTTTGACTTCTGGAAAACAGAACATAGAAAGAATCAACAATATTTCAAACAAAAAGCCAAAAAGCCAAAAAACTAGCTCAGTTCCACGTAACTGATTTCTGTTCTGTTTGAAGTTAGGTCAGCAATACTCATAGACATGTTAACTTTCCAATGAAAATTCTAAAAATCTGCTTTTAGTCCAAACATACTCAAATTTCCAAAGATACCAGGAATTTGAATTTAAGAGAATTCATCAACTTCTCTGAATGTTTCTTGTTCTTTTTAGGGACAAACTTTGGACTTAGTCAGTTACAAAAAAACATTTTCCTTTTTTTAGATGAATTAAAATTATTACTGACAATACATGTTAGGACAGACCAATGTTTTATACATTAGGACAGACCAATGCTTCATAGGTGAGGACAGATCATGCTTTATAATATTGGGACATATATATGTTCATAACCCATACAAAATCACCATTTCATATTTGACAATGTTTCCTATACATTTTTAATAAATTGAATATGTTTAATTTGTTTTCCTATGACTTTCAGTGGTCTTAATATTTCAAGAAGACCAAATTTAGAGTTGTGCTTTTGGGGGGTTTGTCAAATAGCAAAGACCTAAAACATTGGTTCAAATAAGATTACAAGCTGAAAGATTTTAAAGGAAATACATAGTCAACTGGATCACATGTAAATTCTTTCACAAATTCTTTTTTATGAGCTTCACTTAACCTGAACAGATAATCTACAAACATTCTAAACTTTCTTTAACTTTTGCCCTGCCTTTCACTTTCTTACACAACCATTCTGTTTCAGGACAAAATTTACCACACAAGATTCTTTCTTTACACAATGCGATTCTCCCTTCTGTCTAATTTTTCTTACTCTCAAAAACTCACTTCCCACAAAACAGGATCTCAGTTTACTATGAAGTTACCCATTCACTCAGCCAAACTAAAAATTAGAAGGCAAGAATCTTATCCTTTGACAAAGATTCAGTTTTGCTAACAATTAAACAACCAAATTATTACATTTTACAAATGAGAGATTTTTTTTTAAATGAGAGATATTTTATGAGATATAACATTGATACAGGATTTTCCCATTCAGGACTGGATAGAGAACCCCCATTTTTCAGGCTCAGGTGAGCTCAGACATCAGACTCCCATCTCCAGACACAAACATGTTGCTAGGCCATGCCCTCTGAGCCCTAGCAAGATCATGAATAAAGCAGCCCAAAACATTTTGGATGGCTCCACTCTGACTAAGGAGCACACACCCTAATCCCTTCCCCAGACAAAATCCACAGCAAAGACTAATAACCTTGTCCAAGGTGAGGGACTGCATTCATTCATTTGTTAAAACACCCATTCAGTTTCTAAAGTTATTTTTCCATCTACCAAGTCCTGGCCAAGATACCTCTCAGGGCCAATTATTTACCCCTAGACAAAGGAGTCATGCAGGAAACCTCTGAAATGGGCCTCCTCTCCCCTTCCAGAGGCTGTTCACCTTGGAGACCTGTTGCTAATATGGATACAGCCCTATCCAGCACAAGATTTACACTCTCTCCCACAGATTTTCTTTTTTTTTTTTTAAATTAAGTCATTTGTACATAGATCATAAATACATTTATGCCATTATGGGATTCAATGTGTTGATTATTTATACAATCTCCCCCAGATTTTCAAGGGCCATCCAGAGCTCACCGGACTGCCCATACCACAATACTTTCCAAGATAGGGCCCCTCTGCCAATAGCTCTGTCACTGTCCACTCCTTCTGCATGCCCTTCAGTCCAACAAAATCCCATTTTATCATTGATCTATGGCCCGTGGGCTCAATTCTCAAATTCCTGAGACCAAAGACTCACTGAAGAAATTCCAGTAACAAAACTATAACAACATCTTTTCTAATGTCTTTTCATTTCCCCCCAAAACCCACATGGCCATGTGCCCACCAGTAAAGACAGAAAGCAGAAAACCTGGACCTTCCAGTTTCTCTCAGAATAGCCAGCAGGCAAAGTTGAAGCAGGGAAGAAAGGCACATTCACACATTCGTTTCACCCCATGAATGGGGGTGGGGGCGAAACCCCACCTATTGTTACCCATCTCAGTCATTCTCCAAGCACTCACATGCACACAATTCCAACCCATTTCTTAACCTGGAGAGCCTCAATTTCCCACTCGAGCTGCCACTTAGTCATAGGAGGCAAACCAACACTCACCTAGGCCCTGTGAAGGGAGGTCCAACTCCACCCTCAGAGTTCTCTCGGTCACACCTCTCAACAGACCTGCTGGCGATTTAATGCCCAAGGAGTTGATCAGGCTCCTTCATCCACTAAAACTGTAGTGGAACCCCTAGATTGGTCATACCTTGCCTTAGTTGTCTCCCTGTGTAAGGTACCTGTTCCTGCATGCCAGTTCCTCCCGGTGTTTGACTCCTTGAAGACCTGTCAAGGGGGTCCTTTCTCTGCCTGGCCAAGGCATCCACACAGGCAGGCCAATTGCCTCCCTGGTGTACTCAATGGTTCACGTCACCCAGGCCAATCTGGGGCCTGCAAGTGGGTGTCTCTCAGAGGATTGGTAGCAACTGCCAGGTGTGTGTTTTCTCCAAGGGTGATCTCACTTCCAGTTCAGGGAACCAAAAATGTTGCAGGAAGATGAGGCCCGACAGAGAGAAAGAGCACCCAAACACCATGTTTATAAGAGGAAGGGCTTTATTTACCGGCCAGGAGCTTACAGCATAGAAGAATTCCAAATGGCCGCGCTCTCCAACTGGTTTGGTCTTTCCCTTTTTATGGACAGTCAAAAACTTCCACCTCACAGGTATCCTTCTCATTTGCCAGTTTGAATCAAGCAGCCCCTACAGAACTACAGGATTTCACAGAACTTGGAAATTTCCAAGTTCTAGGAAGTGAAGTTTACAAATTCCCAACAGTTGAGTCACCAGGGAGAGGACCCTGCAGGTGTATCGTTGTGGTCTCCTTGACAAAACTTGTCCTCCTAGACCTCAACCTTCTCTGGTATCCTCTCTCAGGTTCTTAGAACCCTATAATTCAGGCGGCGCCTGTGGCTCAAAAGGGTAGGGCGCCAGCCCCATATGCCGGAGGTGGTGGGTTCAAACCCAGCCCTAGCCAAAAAAAAAGAAAGAACCCTATAATTCCTCTTGACCATTTGGACCCTACCAAAATATTTAGGAAATTCCCTCTTCCTTTTGCTTTAATTTTTTTTTAGATTTTTTTTTTATTAAATCATAGCTGTGTACGTTAATGCAATCACAGGGTACAGTGTGGTATTTTCACATACATTTTGAAATACTCTCATCAAACTGGTTAACATGGCCTTCATGTCATTTTCTTAGTTATTGAGTTAAGACATTCATACTCTGCTTTTAGAAAGATTCACTTCTACCCTTGTAGGATAAACCATAGAGGTAACCCCACCAATCACCCCCACTTTCCCCACCCATTCCCTCTCCCCTCCCTTCTCCCACCCCCCTTCCAATATTCTAAGACTGTAAGTAGGTTATAACATTCCTATGAAAGCTATAAATTAGTTTCAAAATAGGACTGTGTACATTGGATACATTTTCTTCCATTCTTGTGATACTTTGAAGAACATTTTCCAGTTCCATCCATGTAAACATGAAGGAGGCAAAGTCTCCATCTTTCTTTACAGCTACATCATATTCCATGGTATACTTATAACACAATTTATTGATCCATTTGTGGGTCGACGGGCACTTGGGCTTCTTCCGTGACCTAGCAATTATGAATTGGGCTGCCATAAACATTCTGATATACATACCTTTATTGTAATGCAATTTTTGGTCTTCTGGGTATATACCTAATAAAGGAATTGCAGGATCAAATGGCAGATCTATTTTTAGTTCTCTAAGTGTTCTACAGATATCTCTCCAAAGGGAATGAATTAATTTGCATCCCCACCAGCAGTGTAGAAGTGTTCCCTTTTCTCCACATCCATGCCAACATCTCTGGTTTTGGGATTTTGTGATATGGGCTAATCTTACTGGAGTTAGGTGATATCTCAAAGTAGTTTTGATTTGCATTTCTCTGATGATTAAGG
>NW_003852813.1:48844-51125 GCF_000181295.1 Otolemur garnettii | reverse complement strand
CAACATTTACACTGCATTCTGGCTAAGTCTTGGGAGATGACGTGCTTCCAAGTATTGGTCAATTTCCTTCAGATTGTCATATTTCTGGGAATAAAATTTCTTGTAATATTCATTAAGGATTTTTTGAATTTCTAAAGGGTCTCTTGTTATTTCATCTTTACTGTTTCTCATTGACAAGATTAGAGACTTTGTTCTTTTTTTCTTGGTTAGGTTGGCCAAAGGTTTATCAATTTTGTTGATTTTTTCAAAAAACCAACTTTTTGATTTGATCTGTTCTATAATCCTTTTGTTTTCAATCTCATTTAATTCTGCTCTAGTTTTGGTTATTTCTTTTCTTCTGCTGGATTTGGGATCGGAATGTTCTTCCTTTTCTAGCTGCTTGAGATGTCCCATTAAGTTGTTAACTTCCTCTCTTTCCATTCTCTTGAGGAAGGCTTGCACTGCTATAAATTTCCCTCTTAGGACTGCCTTTGCAGTATCCCAGAGGTTCTGATAACTCGTATCTTCATTATCCTTTTGTTCTAAAAATTTGGTAATTTCCTTCTTGATGTCATCTCTGACCCATCTATCATTCAGCATAAGGTTATTTAGCTTCCATGTTTTTGTACGAGTCTGCAGATTCCTGATGTTGCTGAGTTCAACTTTTATTCCATGATGGTCTGAGCAGTTGCATGGAATAATTTCTATTCCTTTAAATTTGCTGAGGTTAGATTTGTGGCCTAAGATGTGATCAATTTTGGAGTATGTTCCATGGACTGATGAGAGTGGGAGGATGTTTGAACTCCGCTTGCTTGTTTGTATGGAGTAAACTGCGAGCCCTTCTTGTGGGGGAGGAGACTCCCGACCACTTGGTGGTGGATTTTGTACCTTTTGATTGTATTTTTGGTGTCGCAGCTCGCCTCAGCAAGGTTGAAGTGTGTTCTTCGATCTTCTCTCTTGGCTCCACTCCAAACCATCAGCTCCCTTGCTAAACTTCTGTCCTTTAAGTTCTTCTGAACGGAAGCCTCTGTAAAAAGCTGGCTGCAGTCCACCATCTTATTTCTACCTCCTTGCTTTCATTTTTGTTAGTAGAGGTTCCCACTATTTTATATCGTTGTCCAGTTACAGGTGAGCTGATGGAAGTTCTGAGGGCTCAGGTGAGGCATGCAAGTATTGACCCAAATAAGTGAGTGAGACAACAATCTCAGTCAGTGAAGATTTAGTAAGGATGTACCTGGGAAAAACGTGAACCACTGGCAGACTTCTGGCTGTTTTTCTGAAAGTGAAATTGAAAACTTTACCATTTAAAGACAGAAAGAAAAAAAGCAGGGTGGGAAGGGGAGTGTAGATTACATTCTTGTGAGGTCCAGGAAATCTATATTTTATGTAAAATAAAGGGAAAGATAGAAAGGAAAGGGGAATAAAGGAAGCATCAATTATGTAGATGTCCCTTGGTAGGTAAAAGAATGTCTGATCCTATGTGTCTCCTATTTGATTACTTGTAAAAGTAGACTTGTAACTCATTATTGATGTGGAATTGAATAGACTTTAATTTATTATTTATTTATTTATTTATTTATTTCGGTTGGGGCCAGGTTCAAACCTGCTGCCTTCGGTACATGTGGCCAGCGCCCTACTCCTTTGAGCCACAGGCACTGCCCTAAATTTTTATCAATTCACTGACTTTTTTTTCCCCCCTGGCTGGGGCTGGGTTTGAACTCGCCACCTCTGGCATATAGGGCTGGGGCCCTACTCCTTTCAGCCACAGGCACCACCCAGAATTGAATAGCCTTTCATCTGAGGTGCTAGATGGTTACACTTTGTTTCTCCTTGCTTATGGGATGTCAGCAAAGAATTTCTTTAATGAATAAACTGTGGGGCTATCTCTTCACAGGTGCCTGAGACCTTTACTTTCTCTTTTGAATAAGAAGTTGAGGTGGTGGCCCTGAGATTTTGATTTATTTTTTTCACAGAAGTTATACAGATGATGCCAAAAAAATGTATACAAATTTAAGACAGGAAAAACTATATTAAAATTGTAATAGTTAATTTATATCAATAAGATGAGTACAAGTCATGTTTGAGTTCTGCAATTTCTTTTTTTTTTTATTAAATCATAGCAGTGTACATTAATACTATCATGGGGTACAGTGTACTGTTTCTATTTTTTTTATTAAATCATAGTTCTGTACATTAATACTGTTATGGGGTACAGTGTACTGTTTGTATATACAATTTGAAATATTTTCATCAAACTGGTTAACATACCCTTCATGTCATTTTCTTAGTTATTGTGTTAAGA
>NW_003852813.1:44574-47527 GCF_000181295.1 Otolemur garnettii | reverse complement strand
GTTTTCCCTACACTTTCTGCTAGGATTTTTATTGTTTCATATCTTAAGTTTAAATCTTCAATCCAGTGAGAGTTTATCTTAGTTAATGGTGAAAAGTGTGGATCCAGTTTCATTCTTCTGCAGGTCACCAGCCAGTTCGCCCAGCACCATTTGTTAAATAGGGAATATTCTCCCCACTCGATGTTTTTGATTGGCTTGTCAAAGATCATATAACGGTAAGTAGCTGGGTTCATCTCTTGATTCTCTATTCTGTTCCATACATCTACCTCTGTTTTTGTGCCAGTACCATGCTGTTTTGATCACTATCAATTTATAGTATAGTCTCATGTCTGGTAGCATGATTCCTCCTGCTTTGTTTTTATTTCTGAGTAATGTCTTGGCTGTTCGAGGTTTTTTCTATTCTATATAAAACGAAGTATTATTATTTTGAGATCTTTAAAGTATGACAATGGAGCTTTAATAAGGATTGCATTGAAATTATATATCACTTTGGGTAGTATGGACATTTTAACAATGTTAATTCTTCTCAGCTATAAGCATGGTATATTTTTCCATTTGTTAACATTTTCACCTATTTCTTTTCTTAGAGTTTCTTAGTTCTCTGAATTCTGCAATTTCAACAGGTGCTCGAAGTGTCCAGACCCTTCCGATTATAGTGAACAGATAGCAATGCATAGATAACATCTTTTAAAATGTGTGTACATATTTTTTGTACTCCTGTGTTGACAGAAAAGAAGCCATACTCTGTAATTTAAGGTGTTTTATTCTGTAATTTAAGGTGTTTTATTCTGAGCCAAATTTGAGGACCATGAGTCACACCGGAGAAGCCTTGAGTGTGTGGACTCAAGGTGGTGAAGTTAACAGTTCACTTTTATGCATTTTAGGGAAATAAGGATTATAGATGAGGTCTTAAATCAATATGTGGAAAACATACATTGGCTTGGCCCAAAGAGTTGGGACATCTGGAAGCAGGAGTATATGGTTATGGGTGGGTGTAGGGACCATGGCAAAATCCACCCTTTTCCCTTGGTTGGTTCATTGAAAGGTCAACTCACAATTACAGCAGATTAACAAGAGGAAGATTTATTTCCAGATACCATGTGCGTGGGGGGAACCACAAAAATGATTACCCAATGTCTCAATGATGGTCAGAGCCCTTTATAGATGCCTTTTAGAAGGGACGGGGGAGAAAGTGGAAAGTACAGGTGTAGCAAGTGGTTGCTAGGGAGAATGTGTACATGGAGGGAAACAGATTGACTTGCAAATTAACCTGAGAGACAGATACTGTGTTTTAAATGATTTGGGGCAGGTCTATTAGCCTGTAGAAAAGGAAGTCAGTAGCCCCTTTGGATTACCCGTCAGGTTACTCAGGTTTTATGTATATAAAGGAAAGACTTCTCCCAATACTTCCTGATCATGAATACCCTTTGATTCAAAATATTCTTTATACCACTGAGCTTTATTTATTTACTTAATTTAATTTAATTTTTTGAGACAAGTCTCACTATGTCACCCTCAGTAGAGTGCGGTAGCATCATAGCTCACAGCAGCCTCAAACTCTTGGGCTTAAGCGATTCTTTTGTCTCAGCCTCCCAAGTAGCTGGGACTAGAGGTGCCTGCTACAATGCCCAGCTATATTTTTTGTTGTCGTTGTAGTTGTCATTGTTGTTTTGCAGGCCTGAGCTGGGTTCAAACTTGACAGCCCTGGTGCATATGAGTAGCACCATAACCACTGAGCTACAGGCGCCAAGCCAAAATATTCTCTATACCACAGACTCATATTTTGGGGTGAAATTTCCTTAACTACCTCATGGGTTTAAAGACCTTTTTTTTTTTTTGAGATAGAATCTCTGTCACCCTGGGTAGAATGCCATGGGGTCATGGCTCACTGTAACCTCAAACTCCTGGATTTGAGCAATGCTCTTGCCTCAACCTCCTACATAGCTGGGAGGCACCTGCTACAAAGCCAGATGGCTTTTATACTTTTTAGTAGATATGGGTCTTGCTCTTGCTCAGGCTGGTCTTGAACTCCTAAGCTCAAGCAATCCACCTGCTTTGACCTCCCAGAGTGCTAGGATTACAGGTTTGAGCCACGGCCCATAGACAAAAGATTCTTTAGCTGACAATTGGCTGAAAGATTTAGGCTCTGTCTAAAAGACCAGGAGTCAGTGAAATGGAATGCTTAAGATAAAGGTTCTATTAGAGACAAAGTTCTCAGTGGTTTGTTATGTATATTGAGGACCTGCAGGTAGGTTCTTAGGCCTGTTAGTGAGTCACAGAGGACATCTCTAAGAAAGGGGTGGGGGACACAAATTATGAGGCAAGTTTGATCTCTTTTCTCTCTCTCTCTCTTTTTTTTTTTTTTTTTTTGAGACAGAGCCTCAAGCTGTTGCCCTGGATAGACCTCCAATTCCTGGGCTTAAGCGACTGATTCTCTTGCCTCAGCCTCCCAAGTATCTGAGACTACAGGCACCTGCCACAACGCCCAGCCATTTTTTGGTTGTAGTTGTTATTGCCGTTTGGCAGGCACAGGCTGGATTCGAACCCACCAGCTCTGGTATATGTGGCTGGCGACTTAGCCGCTTGAGATACAGGTGCCGAGCCTGATCTCTTTTCTCATGGCTAATAACTCAGTTTTAGGATCCTCTTGGTCAAGAAGGAGATCCAATCAGTCTCTGAGGGGGGAGACTTAAGGTTTTATTTTAGTTCACATCTGGTATACACCCTGTTATAAGAGAAGACAATACTGATGGTCCTAGGCTCCAGCATTGATTTAGATGAAATAATGCTATTGGGCTGGGCGCAGTGGCAGCTCTTGCCTGTAATCCTAGCACTCTGGGATGCCAAGGTGGGTATATTGCCTGAGTTCACAGGTTTGAGACCAACCTGAGCAAGAGCAAGACCCCTATCTCTAAAAAAGGCCAGTTGTTGTGGTGGATACCTGTAGTCCCAG
>NW_003852813.1:33987-43861 GCF_000181295.1 Otolemur garnettii | reverse complement strand
CACAGCTCACAGCAACCTCAAACTCTTCAGCTCAAGAGATTCTCTTGCCTCAGCCTTCCAAGTAGCTGGGACTATAGGCACCTGCCACAACACTCACCACAACACCCGCTATTTTTTGGTTGCAGCTGTCGTTGTTTAGCAGGCCAGGGCCAGACTCAGGGTATGTGGCCATGGCCAGTACCCTACTCACTGAGCAACAAGCGCTGAGCCAGGCTCTTCAAGATTTTTTTTTTTTTTTTTGTAGCAACAGAGTCTCACTTTGTCACCCTCGGTCGAGTGCTGTGGTGTCACAGCTCACAGCAACCTCCAGTTTCTGGGCTTAGGTGATTCTCTTGCCTCAGCCTCCTGAGTAGCTAGGACTACAGGTGCCCGTCACAACGCCTGGCTATTTTTTTCATTGTTGTTGTTGCAGTTCAGCTGGGTCCAGGTTTGAACCCGCCACCCTCAGTATATGGGGCCGGTGCCCTACTCATTGAGGCACAGGCACCTACCAGGCTCTTCAAGGTTTTAATGGTGGTCCTTGCCATCTGAATTAGTCAAGAAAATGGGAAAAAGGGCATCCAAACTGTAAATAAAGAAGTAAAACTATGTTTGCAGATGACATGATTCTAATATATGGACTACCCAGAAAACCCTGCAAAGAAAACATAGAGCCAAAAGAATTCAGAACAGGTACAGAGTATAGATCAGCATGCAATAATCAGTTATGTGGACCCTAAATGTAATCACATGTATCTCTAACCAAGAGTAGCAGGGAAAATTTACACAGACACACATAGAAGGCAGTGCAAAGAGCAGAGAGATATGCAGCCATGAGCCAATAGCCACTAAAACAGTAGTTCTCAACCTTCCTAATGCCACAACCCTTTAATACAGTTCCTGTGGGTCGTGACCCACAGGTTGAGAACCACTGCACTCAAAACTTTAAGAGGCATGGAAAAGATCATCTTCTAGAGCCTGTGTAGAGTGTGGCCTTACCAACAACTTGATTTTGAACTTTTGCCCTCCAGAACTGTGAGAAATTTGTGTTGTTATAAGCACCCAGTTTGTAGCAATTTGTTACAGCAGCCTTAGGAAACTAATATAATTATTCTTATACCACTTTATTGATTTTCCCTTTGCCTTCTACATGAATTGCATATTCTTTATGGAGTTTCTAATATTCATATTCTGTACTAAAAGCGAAAAATAAGATAGTAAGCTCACCATGGAAAGAAAAAGGATCTGCAGTGACTTTCTCCAACACGTATATGTAAGCCGTATACATATCTACACATAGATATGCAGTTATTCACACATTAATGAACACCAATGATTAGAAGATACCAAAAACCTCTAGTCAAACTTCTGCCTTTGAACCAATTAATTCTCTTCTTAGAGACTCAAGTCATAGAGTTCCATAAGCAATCCGTGAAATTCAGGTGTAGATATTTATTACTGCCTCATTTCTTAAGTTAGAGTAGGTTGTTCCCCCAACAAAAGTGATGGCAATGGTTTATCATTTAGTACGAGTAAAAGAGTTGGAGCAGGAAGAAAATCTCTTCTGGGTAGAGGTGGTGCTGGTAGAGATGGTGATGAGGATGGCTATCCATTTGTCTTTGGGTGCAATGAAAGAGGTCCTGGATTTCATGATCCATGTTTCTGAAATATAAGTAATCCAGGGTTTACATCCTTGTGATAAAATATTCAACCAAGAATATGTAACACTAGATACTTGTGTTTTTTAGAGATTATATACTGCTTTTTAATTTGCATATATTAAGAACGTAATAGTACACGCAAAAGGTTTAACCAATTTTAACTCTACACTTCTTTTTTTTTTGAGACAGAGCCTCAAGCTGTCCCCCTGGGTAGAATGCTGTGGCATCACAGCTCACAGCAACCTCCAACTCCTGGGCTCAAGTGAGTCTCTGGCCTTAGCCTCCCAAGTAGCTGGGACCACAGGTCTGGCTATTTTTTGGTTGCAGCCGTCATTGTTGTTTGGCGAGCCTGGGCTGGATTCAAACCTGCCACCTTAGGTGTATGTGGCTGGCGCCTTAGCCACTTGAGCCACAGGCGCCGAGCCAACTCTCCACTTCTAATTCTCTACACTAGGAAAGTTGGCATCCTTATCAAAGGCCCTGTGAAATGCCTTGTGAAATAGCACTCCAAAATAATAAAAATTTATATTTCACGATATATACACTCAAAAAAGAATTATTCTATGTGGCTTGGGCCTATTAAGACTAGCTAGTTCAAATATTGATAATTAAAATCAAGGTCCTAAGTTTGATCTCTTTGGGGACCAAATAGCTCTGTACAATGAGTCTGTCTCATAGCACTAGTGACCTGGCTGTTTTTTAATACTAAACATTAATAAGGAACATCTACTTGCACAGTAATGTATGCTTATCAACTCTTTACCTCACTTTCAATTATCAGTATAACCCTGTAATGTAAATAGTTTTATATTAGTTCTTATAAATGTGGAAAGAAATTCTGAAAATTTAACTGACTGATCAAATATAGCATAGATGGTTTAAAATATGATTTGGATGTAGTTCTTCTCACATATAATTAGTTTCCTTTCTACTATAGCAAATCATATCCTTATGAATGCATATATCTGTCATAAGCTGAGGAAAGAACCTTGGCAAATGATCCTATTTGGGGGTTAAAAAAGGCAAGGAAACTGGCCAAGTTCTTAGAGGCGTAAAAAGGAAAGCAGGATGCTAGAAGAAAAAAGCTTTATTGAAAAGAAATTGTCGGGTGGCACCTGTGGTTCAAATGGGTAGGGTGCCAGCCCCATATACCAGAGGTGACAGGTTCAAACCCAGCCCTGGCCCAAGAAAAAAAAAAAGAAAAGAAATTATCAAGGCAAGACCAGCCTGAACAAGAGTAAGATCCCATCTCTACTTAAAAAAAAATAGAAAAACTAGCCAGCTGTGGTGGCACATGCCTGTAGTCCCAGCTACTTAGGAGACTGAGGCAAGAAGATAGCTTGATCCCAAAAGTTTGAGGTTGCTATAAGCTATGATGATGCCATGGTATTCTATCCAGGGTGACAGAGTGAGACTCTATCTCAAAAAAAATTGTCAAATATTATAGATATGTTTGAAGCAAAGTGAAGTCTGGAAATGGCCACCAGATTGGGTCACTTGAAGTATATTGCTGACTTTTGACATGACTTCTCTCTTTTTTTTTTTATTTCTTATAGCATAACTGTGTACATTAATGCAATCATGGGGTACAGTGTGCTGTTTTCATATACATTTTGTAATACTCTTATCAAGCTGGTTAACATAACCTTCATGTCATTTTCTTAGTTATTGAGTTAAAACGTTCATACTCTGCTTTTAGAAAGATTCACTTGTCAATAGAATAGTGGAAACAGATCAATTTATGGTCACCTGTGGCATATACCGAGGGTGGCGGGTTTGAACCTGGCCCTGGCCAAACTGTAACATAAAAATAGCTGGGCGTTGTGGCAGGCAACTGTAGTCCCAGCTACTCAGGAGACTGAGGCAAGAGAATTGCCTAAGCCCAAGATCAGGAGGTTGCTGTGAGCTGTGATGCCATGGCACTCTACTGAGGGTGACAAAGTGAGACTCTGTCTCTTTAAAGAAACACACACCTGGCTTGGTGCCTGTGGCTCAAGTGGCTAAGGCGCCAGCCACATACACCTAAGGTGGCAGGTTCGAATGCAGCCTGGGCCCACCAAACAACAATGACGGCTGCAACCAAAAAATAGCTGGGCGTTGTGGCAGGCGCCTGTGGTCCCAGCTACTTGGGAGGCTGAGGCAGGAGAATCGCTTGAGCCCAGGAGTTGGAGGTTGCTGTGAGCTGTGATGCTACAGCACTCTACCCAGGGCGACAGCTTGAGGCTCTATCTCAAAAAAAAAGAAACAGAGACCTAATAAATATCCATAATACAAAAAGTTTTTTTTTTTTTTTGAGATAGAGCCTCAAGCTGTCGCTCTGGGTAGAGTGCTCTGGCATCACAGCTCACAGCAACTTCTGGGCTCAACTTCAACTTCTGGGCTCAAGTGAGTCTCCTGCCTTCACCTCCCAAGTAGCTGGGATTACAGGTGCCCACCGCACCGCCTGGCTATTTTTTGGTTGCAGCCGTCATTGATGTTTTGGCGGGCTCAGGCTGAATTCGAACCCACCAGCTCAGGTGTATGTGGCTGGCGCTTTAGCTGTTTGAGCCACAGGCGCCGAGCCTGATAAGTTAATCATTACTTTCTTCATATTCCTTCAAGACAGAATGTCTTTTTTTTTTTTTTTTTTTTTTTTGAGACAGAGTCTTTGTCACCTACAGGCACCCTCCACAATGCCCAGCTGTTGTGGAGATGGGGTCTCAGTCTGGCTCAAGCTGGTCTTAAACCTGTGATCTCAGGTAATCCACCCACCTTGGCCTCCCACAGTGCTAGAATTACAGGCGTGAGTCACCGCGCCTGGCCCAAGACAGTTGAAGAGAGTTATCAGTTCTAAAGTTGAGACCCTCCAAGGAAGACTTTAAGTGTATATGGAAGTTGTTCATAATAGATAATAAGGTAGATAAGGAGAGTTTTAGGTTTTAAATATTTGTAGTTAAGATATAAAGTATATATGAGCTTTTGGAATTTTTAAAATTATTGAACATTTTCTTTTTGAAAGGAAATAGTGTAGACCCAATTTTCAATCATTATGAAAATTTACTCAACATTTTTGCTTACATAATATATTCTGTCACCAAGTAGTTTAAGTAACTAATGCCTGAGTATTTTCTTTTTTTTCTTTTGCCTGAGTATTTTCCACATGTGAAAATGATAACCTACTTGAGAAAATCGTATCTGTAGAATTATTTAAACTAAAATGTGTAATTGCTAATAATCTGCCTATAGTCACTGAGAAGGGACACTAAGAAAGGGGCTTCAAGGGGGGTGGGTGGGAAGAAAGCCTGGCCTGCTGAACCAAGAAGTCTGGAGGGCCCATAAGAATGTGGGTATGAAGTAACCTAGATAACCAATGACCAATAGAAAGAGATCATCAATGACCAATAAAAAAGGGCAATACTGCTTGGAGGTGCAGAGAGGCCAATAAAAATCTTGAGGCCAACTTAAGGAGGAGAGAGTATTTATACCCTTGCAGGCCTTTGCCTCTCAGTCTCTCTCACCTTTTCTCCTCCATGAAAGGGACCCACTTTCAACTCTCCTTGGAAGTGCTCTAAACTTTCTCTTTGTTCTCTTTAAATAAAATTTCTCTTTGTTACACTGAAACTTGTTTAGGTTACTTTTGCTCTCTATCCACAAGGCCTATGCTGCTCCAGGTTTTTTTTTTTTTCAGTTTCCATTCATTTTTTGCTTTCAATTACAACCATGCCTGGGTTGAACTTTGTACCATGTCAGCTGGGTTTGGGGAACCCGGACAGGAACATTTTCCTTCCATGTTAAATAATAATTTTATACTGCAGGACTCTCTTTGACAGGATGTAAAGTCTATGTGTAGTTTCATTACCTGGATTTAATAGTAGCAGTACTCTGTTCCAAGGTCTTTGGATTTTTCTTCCTTTTGTTGAAGCATATCTTGAGCTTGTGGTTAGGTTCTGAATTCTTCATTTATCTACAATGATTATCAGTAAACGTACACTTTATATAGTCACAGGAAAGCTTTAAATAATATGTATTAAATAAATGGAGTATTTTTGCCTGTAGACATTTCAGATACTCAGAAAGTCAAAGAGATCTTGATGTTTTTGTTTCAGACATATTCTCTTCCTGTGAGGCTACAGTGCTATGGCTTCAGCATCACTAACAGCTACCTCAAACTTCTGGGTTCAAGCAATCCTCTTGCCTCAGCCTCCAGAGTAGCTGAGACTATAAGCACCAGCAGCCATAATACCTGGCTAATTTTCTAGTTTTAGTAGAGACTGGGGTCTCAATATTTCTCAGGCTGGTCTTTTCTTTTTTTTTTTTTTAACTGATGTTTATTTTTCGACAGCCATATTTCCATCTTACTTAAAGCTTATAAAATTATGGAACACTTCAAAAATTTGTTTGTCATCCTTGCACAGGGGCCATGCTACTCTTCTCTATTGTTTCAATTTTGGTATAGGTGCTACCCAAGCAAGCACTTCAGGCTGGTCTTTTTTTTTTTGAGACAGAGTGTCACTTTGTTACCCTTGGTAGAGTGCCCTGGCATCATAGATCACATCAACCTCAAACTCTTGGGTTCAAGCATTTCTCTTGCCTCAGCCTCCCAAGTAGCTGGGACTATAGGTGCCTGCCACAACGCCCAGCTATTTTGAGAGTCAGAGTCTCACTCTGGCTAAGGCTGGTCTTGAACCTGTTAGCTCAAGCAATCCACCCACCTTGTCCTCCCAGATTCAGGCTGGTCTTGAGCTCCAAAACTCAAGGGCTATGCTCAACTTGGCCTCCCAGAATGCTAGGATTACAAGCTTTAGCCACCCCAAGATCTTGATTATTTACAAGACAATTAAATACCTATAAGGGGATATGGAAGTGAGGCCCATGGTGGTAGAGGTACAAATGAAGAAATATGCCCAGAGCAAGACAAAAAAAAAATTTCACTTCTGGATTAAAAAAAGAAAAAATAAAGAGTTTTGCTTCATATATTACAGACACATTTTTTTTTTTGCTGTTAAAAATTAGGTCTTACAAGTGAATAGTGTTTTGTTTTATACTGTACACTTAAATTTAATAAGAAGACAACCTCTAAGCCATCAGCACTAAATACTGGCAGAAATGTGGAGCATCAGGAATTCTCATTCATTGCTGATGGAAATGCAGAATGGTATAGCCATTTTGGAAGACTGGCACTTTTTTATTTTTGAGACAGAGTCTCAAGCTATCACCCTGGGTAGAGTACTGTGGCATCACAGCTCACAGCAACCTCAAACTCTTGGCCAGAGGTTCTCAACCTGTGGATCATGACCCACAGGAACCATATTAAAGGGCCATGGCATTAGGAAGGTTGAAAACCACTGGCTTAAGTGATTCTCTTGCCTCAGCCTCCTGAGTAGCTGGGGCTACAGGTGCCCGCCACAACACTCAGCTATTTTTTTGGTTGCAGTTGTCATTATTGTTTAGCAGTCCCAGGCCAGGCTTGAACCAGCTAGCCTTGGTATATGTGGCCAGCGCCCTACCCACTGAGCTACAGACACCACCAAGAAGACTGGCATTTTCATACAAAATTGGAATATTCTTTTTTTTTTTTTTTGCAGTTTTTGGCTGGGGCTGGGTTTGAACCCACCACCTCCGTCATATGGAGCTAGTGCCCTACTCTTTTGAGTCACAGGTGCCACCCCAAACTGCAATATTCTTACCATAAGATCCAGCAATCACATTCCTTATTTATGCAAATAAATTTACATCCACACAAAAATCTGCCCATAGATGTTTATAGTCACTTTGTTGATAATTGCCAAAACTTGGAAGCAATGAATATGTCCTTCAGTAGATGAATGGATAAACAAATTGTAGTATGTTCAAAAAATTAGAGTACTATTCAGTAATAAACACAAATGAACTGAACAGGAATGGTAGGTAGCTCATGCTTATAATCCTAGCACTTTGGGAGGCTAAGGTGAAAGGATCACTTGAGGCCAGAAGTTGAAGACTAACCTGACCTCTAAAAGGAAAACCCAGTCTCTTTTATTTGTAGAGAAAAGAAAAATTAGCTGGGATGGTAGCATGTACCTGCTGTCCCAGCTACTTAAGAGGCTAAAGCAGGAAGTTCACTTGAGCCCAGAAGTTTGAGATTGCATTGAGATATGATGATGCCATTGAACTCTAGTCAGGGCATCCAACCAAGATTTTGCCATATAAATAAGTAAATAAATATTAAGCCACTATAGAACATGGAGGAAAATTCAACGCATTTTTTTTCAGATTAATATGAGATGCAAATGATTAGGTTACAATGTTTACATTTGTTAGGTAAAGTTCCTTTTACAGTTGTGTCCCTTTGATGCATATTGTTATATGAAGGAAGCCAACCTGAAAAGGTACATACTCTAAGATTCCAAAAGAATGAACTTAGTACAGGCCAGCCGTGGTGGCTCATGACTGTAATTCTAGCATTTCAGGAGGCCAAGGCAGGTGGATAGCTTGAGCTCATGGGTTCAAGACCAGCCTGAGCAAAAGCAAGACCTCTATCTCTACTAAAAATTAGAAAAACTAAGGCAAGAGGATTGCTTGAGCCCAAGAGTTGGAAGTTGCTGTGAGCTGGGATGCCACAGCACTCTACCCAGGCCAACAGCTTGAGACTCTGTCTCAAAAAAAAAAAAAAAAAGAATGAATTCAGTAGAAAAGATGAGGGATTCTGTATGAGGGCTAGAAGGATGAATAGGTGGAGCACAGGTGTTTTTTAGGACAGTAAAACTATTCTGATGATAATGCAGTGGGTAATATGTCTTTATGTATTTGTCAAAACGCAAAGAGTGTACAACATAAAAATTGGGCTACAGTGTAAACTATGGACTTTAGTTAACAGTTAACTATTAAGGACTTTAGTTAATAGTTTACTGTTACCAGGTGCAGTGGCTCACGCCTGTAATCCTAACACTCTGGGAGGCCAGCGGGATCACTTGAGCTCAGGAGTTCAATCCCAGCCTGAGCAAGAGTGAGACCCTATCTCTAGTACAAACAGAAAAATTAGCCAAGCATTGTGGCTAGTGCCTGTAGCCCTGGCTACTTGGGAGGCTGAGGATCACTTGAACTCACAAGGAGTTTGAGGTTGCTGTGAGCTAGGCTGATAGCCTCAGCACTCTAGCCTGAGGCAACATAGTGAGTGTCTGTCTCAAAAAGACAAAAATTGTTAATATTCATTGTCAAAGTAGATTTGATCGTTAGTAACTAAAGAAGTAATACAGATTGGTAGGCTCTCACCTGACAGACACATTGTAAGGTTATACAGCACACCCCCAGGATAAAGGGCTCAACTGCCTCAAGTACAACTTGAACTTGACCTTAGAAACACAAACTATGTTACCTAATCATTTTTACCTTCATATTAATCAGAATTTTTTAAAAATACAAATAAATTTAAAGTTATTCAGCCAGGTGCTCATGCCTGTAATCCTAACACTCTGGGAGGCCAAGGAGGATGGATAGCCTGAGCTCAGAAGTTAGAAACCAACCTAAGCAAGAGTGAGACCCCATCTCTAAAAATAACTGGTCATTGTGGCCAGTGCCTGTAGTCCCAGCTACTCAGGAGGCTGAGGCAAGAGGATCACTTGAGCACAAGAGTTTGAGGTTGCTGTGCACTGTGACACCACTACAATCTACCCTGGGTGACAGAGTGAGACTCTGTCTCAAAAAAAAAGTTATTCAGTCTAATTTCTAAAGAGTGGCAAAGCAAAACGCTTATATCAAACCTGAAATACTAACAAAGATATTTATACCAGAATGTTTATTGCAGCCCAATTCGTAATTGCTAGGTCATGGAAGAAGCCCAAGTGACCATTGACCCATGAATGGATTAATAAATTGTGGTATATGTACACCATGGAATACTATGCAGCCCTAAAGAAAGATGGAGACTCTACCTCCTTCATGTTTACATGGATGGAGCTGGAAAATACTTCTTAGCAAAGTATCTCAAGAATGAAAGAATAAGTATCCAATGTACTCAGCCCTACTAAGAAACTAATTTATAGCTTTCATAGGAAAGATAAAACCCAATTTTAGCCCAAGAATATGGGGAAAGGGGAGGGGATGGGTAGAGGGAGGGTGATTGGTGGGACCACACCTATGGTTCATCTTATAAGGGTACATGTGAATCTTTCTAAATGTAAAATATAAATGTCTTAACACAATAACTAAGAGGATGCCATGAAGACTATATTAATCAGTTTGATGAAAGTATTTCAAATTATATATAAAACCAGCAC
>NW_003852813.1:29372-31763 GCF_000181295.1 Otolemur garnettii | reverse complement strand
CCCAGGGGGACAGCTTGAGGCTCTGTCTCAAAAAAAAAAAAAAGACTGCCTATCATGGCTCGGTGCTTGTAGCTCAGCGGCTAGGATGCCAGCCACATACACCAGAGTTGGTGAGTTCAAACCCAGCCCGGGCCTGCCAGACAAGGACAACTACAACCAAAAAATAGCCAGGTGTTGTGGCAGGCACCTGTAGTCCCAACTACCTGGGAGGCTGAGGCAAGAGAATTGCTTAAGCCCAAGAGTTTGAGGTTGCTCTGAGCTGTGACACTAAGGCACTCTACAGAGGGTGACAAGTGAGACCCTGTCTCAAAAAAAAAAAAAGACTAAAAATTACCTTAAAACACAACCCATCAAGAGAAGGATACATACCGAGCACAGTGGCTCACACCTGTAATCCTAGTATTCTGGGAGGCCTAGCCAGGTGGATTGCCTGAGCTCAGGAGTTCGAGACCAGCCTGAGCAAGAGTGAGAGGCAAGAGAATCACTTGAGCCCAAGAGTTTGAGCTTGCTGTGAGCTATGACATCAGGAAACTCTACCGAGGATGACAAAGTAAGACTTTTCTCAAAAAGAAAAAAAAGATGATATACAATAAGACTCAATAATGTAGAATTCCCTATTGAAAATTGTACTTAAGTATGAATAACATTGTATGAGGCAGAAGAAATAAACACCTAAGGAAAGGAACTTCTTAGGAATATTCAAATACTCGAGGTGCATGTTTCCAAATTATATACATAGTTGTCTGGATAACTAAAAAACTTCTTTGGAGCAACAATGTAGATCTCATTACTGTCCATACAGAGGTTGGAGCTGAACTTTTGGGAGAGATATGTCTGTTCCCATCATTGTGGTCATCCTTTCACAGGATGATTGCCATCCTGTGGCAATATTGATCACATGTTGCACTTTAAATGAAGGAGGATTATCTTCTGTCAATTATACCTGTATTACTAAAGTTTGAAAGCAAAGGAATCCTGTGTGTCTGTAGTACAGCTACTAAGGAAGAAAGTAGTAAGTGATGAGGGCAAAGTAGCCAGATCTTGTGGACAGCTGGCTTTGGTCATTAGTTTTAATTTTAATTGAAAGGGAATGCATTAGAGAGTTTTAGGCAGGGGTCTAATATTTTAATGATACAAGACACTAGAATCACATACATATGTGATATTGGATAAGATAGCTTCTTGATTCTGGGTGTTCTTTAGAGATATAGCTCCATAGGTTTCCTTGACGTTTCTGAATGTGCGCATATGTGCTTTTTAAAAAAGAAATTCCCACACTATTCAGCAGCTTCTCAAAAGATTGTTGACCATAAAAATTTAAGAATCATTCATTTCACCCTCGTTTTATTTTATTTATTTATTTATTTTGAGACAGAGACTTACTTTGCTGCCCTCGGAGTATCATGATGTCATAGCTCACAATCACCTCAAATTCCAAGGCTCAAGTGATCCTCTTCCCTCAGTTTTTTTCTGTTTAATAGAGATGAGGTCTCACCTTGCTCAGGCAATCTGCCCACTTCATCCTCCCAGAGTGCTAGGATTACAAGTGTGAGCTACCACACCCAACCTCACCTTCATTTTAGTTGAGGAAATTGAATGCTAAAGAAGTAAATGATTAGTTCCAAATCAGAGTGCCAACTTGATGAGGTCATAATGGGTTTATGATGCTGATTAATCTCTCTCACCTGTGCCCCTTTTCTTTCCCTGCCTCAATGCTTCTCATTAACTGAACATAATCATAAGGACCTAGACACAGTACAGGAAACCAGTGTCTGCTGAACCCTGAACCAGCTAACCTGAGTCACTGGGAGACTGTGTATGCCAACTATATGATCCATGAGCTATTAGTCAATACAAAGATTTGGAAGTAGTGCCTTATGACTCTCTCATCAAATTGTGTGTCACTTTCTAAATTCTGTATATTAAGTGTATATTATTAAAATCACAAAAGAATAATACATCATAAATAATAATAAGCTGTTCAATTTACACTGTGAGCTTGCCTTGTGCTGTAGAGGAAAGACTAACATACAAAAGACATTCAGGCTCAATGCCCATAGTACAGTGGTTATAGCGCTGGCCACATACATCAAGGCTGGCGGGTTCGAGCCTGACCCGGGCCTGCTAAACAACAAAAAAAATAGCTGAGTGTTGTGGTAGGCGCCCAGCTACTTGGGAGGCTGAGGCAAGAGAATCACCCAAGTCTTCTTCTTCTTCTTCTATCTTCCTTGAAGGTCTCTGACTATCTGCCCCCAGGCTCTCTGTGCGGGGCCTTATATAGGTGTAATAGCTTAGCTGTGATTGGTCCATAATGGACCAATCAGGAGCAGGATTGAAAATGGACCAATCAGGGATGGGCACCAGTTTTCCCTTGATTGACAGGTCCTCTAA
>NW_003852813.1:17090-22770 GCF_000181295.1 Otolemur garnettii | reverse complement strand
AAAATGGACCAATCAGGAGCAGGATTGAAAATGGACCAATCAGGGATGGGCACCAGTTTTCCCTTGATTGACAGGTCCTCTAACACCGCTCTACTGGAGCTTCTGGGGGAAGAAAGCTCCCTCACTTGCCCCAACCTGCCGGTTTTTTTGCCGGCTGCTGCCACCAAGATAGAAGTGGCAGATCCCCCAGGCCCTGCTTGGCTGAGCTGGCTGGGGTGCCACTTTTCCGGTATCAAAACTGCTTACCTTGAAGGCCACATGGCCAAGTGCACTTCACAAGGGAAGTTTCACAGTTGCCTTCAGAGATTACAGTGGAGGGTGATAGAAAGTTGTTTCCTCTGCAATACCAGAGGACAAACAGGATCCCCTCACATTTTTCCAGCTCTGTAGTTTATGAAAATATCAGGCTACCACAAGGGCCTTCAAAGGTCTCAGGTTACTGAAATGGCCCTGCCTGTCTTGGCTCACTGTTAAGCACTCAGAACATAGCTGGATATGGGTTGAAATAGACACACATTCTCTACCAATCCTCCATGGTATTGATACAAACTGGATAAAAACATTTCAGTCATGTTTCTAAAAATGAAGGAATAAAGCTCTAGTTAAACAATGACCTTGTCTAGGGCTTTACATGTAAACTGAGGTGACAGGTGTTGGAACTTTCCAGATAGGCTGATATTTCTAATCTCTGAGGGAGAGCTCTCGTGATCATCATAAATAATTAGAGCTATTGAGTATATTACTGGATACAGTGCCTAACAAGATACAAACAGAGGAAATTCAGTGAGACAACTACCTTTAAAAACAAGCCTATTCTAGAGAAGGGAGTAAAACACAAAGTACAATTGAGAATTGTATTACATACCTGTCAGATGTATTAAATCGGCATTTGATCTTTGTGATTGAGGTCTGGGTCCACACCACTGTAGGGCAGTGCTAGTTCTAAACCACACTCTCCAATTTTCTTAGAAATCTGTGACCTGAAAAGAAAACAAAGTGTTGTTAAATACCTACCTTTGCCACAGATACAAAGCCAATTTCCTAAGTGAGAATTCAGTGTGAAAAAAAAAAGTCTTTAACAATTTAAAACACAACAAGAGTCCTGGCATGTTGGTTCATGCCTATAATTATTGCACTCTGGGAGGTCTAGGCAGGCAGATGGCTTGAGTTCAGGAGTTTGAGACCAGCCTGAGCAAGAGCAAGACCCTGTCTCTAAAAATAGCTGGGTGAGGGTGGTGCCCGTACCTCAGTGGGTAGGGTGCCAGCCATATACACTGAGGCTGGTGAGTTTGAACCCGGCCTGGGCCAGCTAAAACAACAACTGAGAACTGCAGCAAAAAAAATAGCCAGGTGTTGTGGTGGGCACCTGTAGTCCCATCTACTTGAGAGGCTGAGGCAAGACGATCACTTAAGCCCAAGATTTTGAAGGGCAGGGTGGCGCCTGTGGCTCAAAGGAGTAGGGTGCCAGCTCCATATGCTGGAGGTGGCAGGTTCAAACCCAGCCCCAGCCCAAAACTGCAAAACAAACAAACAAACAAAAAGAGTTTGAAGGGCAATAGCTTGAGACTCTGTCTCAAAAAATATATATATAGCTGGGTGTTGTGGCAGGTGCTTGTATTCTCAGCTACTTGGGAGGCTGAGGCAAGAGAATCACTTGAGCCCAAGAGTTTGAGGTTGCTGTGAGCTACAATACTATGGCACACAGCCAAGGGCAACTCTGTGCCAAAAAAAAAAATTTTTTTTTAAATAATGAACAAATGAATAAATAAATAAAACACAATAAGAACAATAACAAAATCCCTTCAAGTCACTACACACCCTAAGGAGGAATGAGCCTGAACCTGAAGATGGTAGGAATGAGCCTGAACCTGAAGATGGTAGGAATGAGCCTGAACCTGAAGATGGTCAGGACTTCATAGGGCAAGACCCATTATGATGTCATCAACTGTCACCATGTAGTGACTCCTGTAATGAGCTGGGATCCAGGCTGTGGTCAGCCTGATCAGCATTTTCTGCTCACTTAAGCTCTTATCCCTGAAGTTAATGAAATAAATAACCCATTAGCCTCACACCCATGGATATAGAAATGGTCTCTCACTTGTGGCTTATTGATTCTAATGCTGGTTGAATATCCTGGCACTAGTTTCATGTAAGAGTTGGGATTTTGTACAGCACTGTTACCCAAGTAGCAACACACCTTACAAAACTGGGCACAGCTACTTAAGTGGGAGGCTATTGCAAGGACCTGATTATATCCAAAAAGATCCATTTTAGAGACAAACAAATTTACTATGCTTGGTTATAGCCTCAGTTTGTTCAAAGCATTATGGCAGGTCTTCAACTATGTCATAATTCTGTGAACTATCAAGGTAACTTTGATCTTATTCCTAACCAATTTGTACCTGCCAGACAATAACAACACAGCACCTCTTGCATCACGACTGGGAGAACATCGCTATCAGTGTGTAAAAAATTTACCAGGAAAAAATTAGTAGGAATCTCAGAGTATTCTCTCAAAAATTTAATGTAATTATCTTTCTCTCTACCTCAATTCTCCAGCATTTGGAAACTGCGAGTTTTACTAATGTATGGCAATATGGTTACTTACATAAGTTTAATAAGAATCAGTTTTCTTTTGTAACCGAGCATGACTAGAGATACTGGTTAGTTTACCAAGTTTTGACTGGAATGGCATATTTTCAGATATGACCAGACTACTTTGAGGAATTGAGGTTTGCTTTATAGAGCTGATAAAAAGTCCTTTGGAAAGACTGGCCTGGTACGTTGTCTATTCAGTTCTTTTACAGGGTTCCAGATCCGTGGTAAGTAAAGAATGTCACTTTCTGACACACCCAGGAAGCTTAATAGAAACCTTGAGAAAAGAGGAATTATCAGTATTTACAGATAGTCTGATGGCAAAACCTTGACTTGGAGAGAGCTTTAAGAGGCTTTTAAAATTTTAACCTGGGAACTTATTCTTCAGCAATTTTAATATGTCATGCCACTCTCC
This sequence comes from Otolemur garnettii, assembly GCF_000181295.1. Taxonomy (NCBI): domain Eukaryota; kingdom Metazoa; phylum Chordata; class Mammalia; order Primates; family Galagidae; genus Otolemur; species Otolemur garnettii. The sequence goes on along the minus strand of NW_003852813.1, from coordinate 19,760 downwards.
TGGCCTGCAAGGTTTCCACTGAGAAGTCTGCTGCTGGACATATTAAAGCTCTTTTACATGTTATTGTCTTTTTTCTTGCTTCCTTTAGAACCTTCTACTTATCTGTGACCTGTGGAAGCTGAACTATTAGATGCCTCAAGGTAGCCTTGTTTTTTGTGTTTTTTTTTTGTTTGTTTGTTTTGGAGACGGAGCCTCAAGCTATCCCCCTGGGTAGAGTGCCATGGCCTCACAGCTCACAGCAACCTCCAACTCCTGGGCTCAAGCGAGTCTCCTGCCTCAGCCTCCCAAGTAGCTGGGACTACAGGTGCCCGCCACAACGCCCGGCCATTTTTTGGTTGCAGCCATCATTGTTGTTTGGCGGGCCGGGGCTGGGGATTCAAACCCGCCACCTTAGGTGTATGTGGCTGGCGCCTTAGCCGATTTAGCCACAGGTGCCAAGCCGGTAGCCTTGTTTTGAGTTAAATCTGTTTGGTGTTCTATGACCTTCTTGTACCTGAATATTGATATCTTTCTCCTTAGGTTTGGAAAGTTCTCTACTTTTCTTTGATATTTTTCCAACTATTTTCTTTGAATAAACTTTCTACTCTAGCATATCTAGCATATCTGTCCTTCCTCTTTGAGGCCAACATATTTCTTTTGAGACAGAGTCTCACTCTATTGCCCAGTCTAGATTGCCATGGCATCAGTCTAGCTCACAGCAACCTCCAACTCCTGTGTTCAGGTGATCCTCCTGCCTCAGCCTCCCAATAGCTGGGACTAGAAGCACCCACCACAATGCCAGCTCATTTTTTTTCTTTTTAAGACAGAGTCTCACTCTCCCTCGGGTAGAGTGCCATGGCATCACATCTCACAGGAACCTCAAACTCATGGGGTCAAGCTGTCCTCTTGTCTCAGCATCCCAAGCAGCTGGGACTATAGGTACCCATCACAATGTCCAGCTATTTCTAGAGGCGGGTCTTGCTCTCAGTCAAGCTGAGCTCAAACTCCTGAGCTCAGGCAATCCACCCACCTCAGCCTTCCAGAGTGCTGTATGAAACTTCTTTTTTTAAAATTTCTTATACCATAACTGTGTACATTAATGCAGTCATGGGGTACAGTGTGCTGTTTTCATGTACATTTTGAAGTACTCTCATCAAATTGGTCAAGATAACCTTCATGTCATTTTCTTAGTTATTGAGTTAAAAGGTTCATACTCTGCTTTTAGAAAGATTCACTTGTACCCTTGTAAGATAAACCAAAGAGGTGACTCCACCAATCTCCCTCCCTCCTCCCATCCACCCTCCTCAGCTCCCCCTCCCACCCCCTTTCCATATTCTAAAGCTATAATTAGGTTATGACATTCCTATAAAAGCTATGGATTAGTTTCCAAATAGGGCTGTGTACATTGGATAATTTTTCTTCCATTCTTGAGATACTTTGCTAAGAAGAACATTTTCCAATTCCATCCATATAAACATGAATGAGGTAAAGTCTCCATCCTTCTTTAGGGCTGCATAGTATTCCATGGTGTACATGTACCACCATTTATTGATCCATTCGTGGGTCCATGGGCATTTGGGTTTCTTCCATGACCTAGCAATTATGAACTGGGCTGCAGTAAACATTCTGATACAAATATCTTTGTTGTAATGTGATTTTTGGTCTTCTGGATATATACCTAATAAAGGAATTGCAGGATCAAATGGCAGGTCTATTTTTAGTTTTCTCAGTGTTCTCCAGATGTCTTTCCAAAAGGAACGAATTAATTTGCATTCCCACCAACAATGTAGCAGTGTTCCCTTTTCTCCACATCCACACCAACTTCTCTGGTTTGGGGATTTTGTGATATGGGCTAATCTCATTGGGGTTAAGTGGTACCTCAAAGTAGTTTTGATTTCCATTTTTCTGATGATTAAGGATGGAGAGCATTTTTTCATATATCTGCAGGCCATGTGCCTATCTTCTTTAGAGAAATTTCTATTCAAGTCCCTTGCCCACGCTAAGATGGGATCGCTTGTTTTTTTCTTGCTAATACATTTGAGTTCTCTGTGGATTCTGGTTATTAAACCTCTGTTGGAGACATAACCAGCAAATATCTTCTCCCATTCTGAGGGCTGTCTACCTGCTTTATTTACTGTGCTCTTGGCTGTGCAGAAACTTTTTAGTTTGATCTGGTCCCAAAAGTGTATTTTTAACATTGCTTCAATTGCCCGAGGGGTCCTCCTCATAAAATTTTCACCCAAGCCGATTTCTTCAAGTGTTTTCCCTACACTTTCTTCTAGTATTTTCATAGTTTCATGTCTTAAGTTTAAATCATTCATCCAGTGAGAGTCTATTTTACTTAATGGTGAAAGGTGTGTTTGGTGAAAGGTCTAGTTTCAGTCTTCTACAGGTCGCCATCCAGTTAGCCCAGCACCATTTGTTAAATAGGGAATCTTTTCCCCCCTCAATGTTTGTGTGTGTGTGTGTTGAAAGTTCCTCTTTATTAATTGCAAGTAAATATAGATTTTCATTAAGTAAAAATTGAAAGGATGTTTAAAGATATAAAGATGCCCCCAATTTTTTTTCCTTTTTTTTTTTTATTGAATGGTAACTGTGTACATTGATGCACTTTGGGGGTACATAGCCTTCATGTAACTTTCTTAGTTATCGTGTTAAAACATTCATATTCTACTCATAAAAAGATTCACT
>NW_003852813.1:9994-15529 GCF_000181295.1 Otolemur garnettii | reverse complement strand
TGAAGTCTCTGCTATAGAGAAATATGAACAATTAAGTCACCCTGCCCCCTACAAACAACAACTGGGGAAGGAAAATCAAACCTTCCCTCAACCATACACCCAGGGTGCCTCTTTGAATAGTCCCTGGGTAGTCTGCTTGGTTTAAGGGGTACAAATCATTTGTCTCAGTTAGCACCCATTTTAGGTGGAAAAGTTCAAATATTTCCAGCAGCTAGATAAGAGGGGTCTGCTTGCAGCTCAGATATAAGTTGCTCCAGTGCTCCATGAGGGCAAAGGGACCCACCCAGCAAATGGGTTAGTCTGGGGAGGTTAATACTTCCTTCCCCACCTTGCACCCAGTCATTCATAATCCCCCAGGTCTGTGACCCTATTCACTCCAGTAGGCAACTGCTCCCGGGGTTTACAACTGCCAAAATCACCCGGAAATCTGCATCCGGCAGGGGGGCCTTGTGTGTTTAAATTAGGCTGTGAATGTTCTCTTAATTATAGCCCCTGTCCCAGCTAGATTCTTCTGCCAAGTCAGAGGCTGCTAGAGCTGGTGAAGAACTCAGCTCTGGGCAGCAAGCACATTAGTGTTTACACTCAGGTGTCAATTCCAGCCCCTGCCCGCCCACTGCCTTTGTCTCAGCAATATAATCCTGAGGACTGGTGCTAATGGTCTCTTCACTTACGAAAGTTACCAAGTCCATTTGGCCTGTGGCTGCTGTCCAGAACCTCTGGCTCCCCAGAGAGACAGGGCTTGCCTATCTGGAATGGTGTCAGTTTGTAGCTCAGGATGCCATTGTTGCTGTATGGCTTCCGCCAAGCCAACTTTCTTCTCCTTCCACTCCTGTGCCACAGTCAGCACAGAGCAGCACTAGCCCTTTCTCCCTCTACTTCTCTCAATGAGATGCTCAAGAATCTGCACTCCATAGGTAACAAACCTCCAGACCTCGGGGTGGGGGTGGGGAAATCCTCAGAGTTCAATGTTGCAGGTGGGGAATATATACAGTTTTATGCCTGACAGGAGGGTACCGTGGCATGGCAGCAGGGGTAGGAGGTCCAGTTTTTAGGGAGTCTCTCCCATGGGATAGAGTGGGAGGATGTTTGGACTCTGCTCGCTTGTTTGCATGGAGTAAACTGCGAGCCCTTCTTGTGGGGGAGGGGACTCTCATCCACTTGGTGGTGGATTTTGTACCTTTTGATTGTATTTTTGGGGTCACAGCTTGCCTCAGGAAGGTTGAAGTGCACTCTTCAATCTTCTCTCTTGGCTTTACTCCAAACCATCAGCTCCCTTGCTAAACTTCTGTCCTTTAAGCCTCCTTCTGTGCTTGGCACCTGTGGCTCACGTGGCTAAGGTGCCAGCTACATACACCTAAGGTGACGGGTTCGAATCCAGCCCAGGCCCGCTAAAACAATGATGGCTGCAACCAAAAAAAAAAAAAATAGCCAGGTGCTGTGGTGGGCTCCTGTGGGCCCAGCTACTTGGGAGGCTGAGGCAGGAGACTCACTTTAGCCCAGGCGTTGGAGGTTTCTGTGAGCTGTGATGCCACAGCACTCTACCCAGGGGGATAGCTTGAGGCTCTGTGTCAAAAAAAAAAAAAGAAAGAAAGCCTCCTTCTGGACGGGAGCTTCTGTAAAAAGCTGGCTGCAGTCTGCCACCTTGCCTCCACGCCCCCCCCTTCTTTTGATTTTTGATAAACCAATTAAAAATATAAATTGGGGGAAAGATTCTCTATTCAACAAATGGTGCTGGGTCAATTGGCTCGTGACCTGTACAAAACTGAAACTGGACCCACACCTTTCTCCTCTAATAAAAATTGACTCTCATTGGTCAAATGACTTAAACTTAAGACATGAAACAATAAAAATTCTTAGAGAGAGTGCAGGGGAAATGCTTGAAAAAATTGGCCTGGGAGAATACTTTATGAGGAGGACACCTCGGGGAATTGAAGCAACATCAAAAATACATTACTGGGATCTGATCAAAGTAAAAAGCTTCTGCAGTGCCAAGAACATACTAAATAAAGGAAATAGACAGCCCTCAGAATGGGAGAGGATTTTTGCAAGTTATTATTTCCAACAAAGGTCTAATAACCAGAATCCACAGTAAACTCAAACTTATTACTTAAAAAAACTCAAATGATCCCATTTCATCATGGGGAAGAGACGTGAACAGAAGCTTCTCTGAAGAATATCGGTGCATGGTCTACAGACACTTGAAAAAATGCTCATCATCATTAATCATCAAAGAAATGCAAATCAAAACTACTCTGAGATACCATCTAACTCCAGTAAGAGTAGCCCACATCACAAAATCCCAAAACTACAGATGTTGGTGTGGATGTGGAGAAAAGGTAACACTTCTGCACTGCTGGTGGGAATGCAAGGTAGTACGTTCCTTTTGGAAGGAAGTTTGGAGAACACTCAGGGATCTGCATGTAGATCTGCCATTTGATCCTGCAATTCCTCTTGTAGGTGTATATCCAAAGGACCAAAAATCATTTGGCAATAAAGATATTTGTGCCAGATTGTTCATTGCAGCTCAGTTCATAATTGCCATGTCATGGAAGAAGCCCAAGTGCCCACCGACCCATGACTGGATAAATAAATTGTGGTATATGTATACCATGGAATACTATGCAGCATTAAAAAATGAAGACTTTACCTCTTTTATGTTTACATGGATGGAGCTGGAAAATATTCTTCTTAGTAAAGTATCTCAAGAATGGAAAAAAAAATCCAATGTACTCAGTACTACTGTGAAACCAATTTATAGTTACTCACACTTGTATATGAAAAATGAAACTCAACTATAGCTTAGGATGAAGAAGAGGAGGGGAAGGAGAGGGGAAGGGAGGGCTTGATAGATGAAGGGTTAGCAGGGGGACCAAACCTATGGAGCATATTGCAAGTACAAGTTGGATCTATCAGGTGTAGAATACAAATGTCTTAATGCTGTAATTGGGTAAATGAGGTGAAGGCTATGTTGACTAGTAGGACGTAAGCACTCCAATTTGTACAAATAATCAAAACATTCAATACCATAATGGCATAAATGTATTTATGATCTATGTACAAATGTCTTAATAAAAAAAAAAGGAAGGTGGCGCGTATGGTTCAATGGGTAGTGTGCCGGCACCATATACTGAGGGTAGCGAGTTCAAACCCAGCCTTGGCCAAACTGCAACAGAAAAATAGCTGGGTGTTGTGGCGGGCACCTATAGTCCCAGATACTCAGGAGGCTGAGGCAAGAGAATCGCCTAAGCCCAGGAGTTGGAGATTGCTGTGAGCTGTGTGATGCCACAGCACTCTACTGAGGGCAATAAAGTGAAACTGTCTCTAAAAAAAAAAAGAATAAAAAAATGCCCTGGTTCAAATGGCTTCACACCAGAATTCTATTAAACCTTCAAAGAAGAGCAGAAATTATTCAAAAAAATTGAGAAGGAAAGAATCTTCCCCCAACACGTTCTATAAAACTATGAAACAAACATCACCTTGCTACCAAAACCAGGAAAAGACCAAACTAAAAAGGAGAAGTTCAGACCAATTTCACTAATAAATATAGATGCAAAAATCCTCAATAAAATTCTAGCCAATAGGGCGGCACCTGTGCCTCAGCTGGTAGTGCACCATCCCCACATACCCAGGGTGGTGGGTTCAAACCCAGCCCCGGCCAAACTGCAACAAAAAATAGCCAGGCATTGTGGTGGGCACCTGTAGTCCCAGCTACTTAGGAGATTGAAGCAAGATAATTGCCTAAGCCCAAGAGTTGGAGGTTGCTGTGAGCTCTGACGCCACAGCACTCTATGAGGGTGACAAAGTGAGACTGTCTCTAAAAAAAAAACTTCTAGCAAATAGACTACAGCTTCTCATTAAAAATGTCAATACATCCTCTGATAGATCATTACTGTGGCATGAAAAGCCCTCCATTAATTAGATCAACAGGGAGATTCATGTGGATTAAGTTTAGTTCTGACGAAGAGCTTGAAGGACTGGGATTTCGAGCAAAATACTCATTTATTCCAGATCCAGACTTTACTTATCTAGGAGGTATTTTAAATCCCATTCCAGATTGCCAGTTTGAGCTCTCAGGAGCTGATGGAATAGTACGTTCTAGTCAGGTAGAACAAGAAGAGAAAACGAAACCCAGCCAAGCAGTTGATTGCAACTGGACAATCAGAGCCACCTCACGAGCTAAGATTTATTTGAGGTTCCTAGATTATCAAATGGAGCACTCAAATGAATGCAAGAGAAACTTCATCGCAGTCTATGATGGGAGCAGCTCTATCGAAAACCTGAAGGCCAAGTTCTGCAGCACTGTGGGCAACGATGTGATGCTGAAGACGGGAATTGGCGTGATACGAATGTGGGCAGATGAAGGTAGTCGGCTCAGCAGGTTCAGAATGCTCTTTACATCCTTTGTGGAGCCTCCCTGCACTGGCAGCACTTTCTTCTGCCACAGCAACATGTGCATCAATGACTCCTTAGTCTGCAAAGGAGTCCAGAACTGCGCCTACCCTTGGGATGAGAATCACTGCAAAGAAAAGAAAAAATCAGGACTGTTTGAACAAATCATTAAAACTAATGGAACAATTATTGGCATTACATCAGGGATTGTCTTGGGCCTTCTCATTATTTCTATTTTAGTACAAGTGAAACAGCCTTGAAAAAAGGTCATGGCTTGCAAAACTGCCTTTAGTAAGACTGGGTTCCAGGAAGTGTTTGATCCTCCTCATTATGAACTGTTTTCACTGAGGGACAAAGAGATGTCTGCAGACCTGGCAGACCTGGCTGAAGAGCTGGACGGCTACCAGAAGGTGCAGCGCCCCTCCTCAGCCTCCCGGTATGTTCACAACCACCACTGTGGGTCGCAGGCGCCCAGCGTCAGACAGAGCAGGACCAACCTCAGTGCCATGGAGCTTCCCTTCCGGAATGACTTTGCACAACCACAGCCAATGAGACCGTTTAATAGCACTTTCAAGAAAAGTAGCTACACCTTCAAACAGGCCCATGAGTGCCCTGACCAGGCCCTAGAAGACAGAGTAATGGAGGAGATTCCCTGTGAGATTTATGTCAGGGGCCGAGAAGATTCTGCACAAGCATCCATATCTATCGACTTCTGACTTCTGCTGACAGTGACATTAACTGCTGCGTGTGCGTGTCCCACCTGCAGAGCGCCCGCCCTCCAGCAGCCAGCCCCTGCCTGTCAGACCTTTGTTTGCCACTAACTTGCTGTGATGTTGAGGTTCTCACCTCTCAGGCAGCCAGGGAACTTACTGTATTCAGTAGAAAACATGAGTCATCTGTTGCCTGGCCTCATACAAGAAAGCAGCACCAGTGAAAAGCGTCGAGGAGGGAGTGGCTGTGCTGAGCACTCACAGTACAGGCATCAGGAATTCCGCTCTTGCCTGCTCCAGCTCTGTCAATATTTTGATCCTACTAGTAAACTTAAAAATGAGGTTTTCCTTTATTTTTCTTCTCTCTAAATTTAATCTGTTTTATAAGCCTGTAGTTTTACTATTTCAGTTTCTTACATAAGTCGAAGTGGTTAAT
>NW_003852813.1:0-9893 GCF_000181295.1 Otolemur garnettii | reverse complement strand
CTGGATTCTTGGTCTTTATTCTCTGTGAGAAGTAGTAGATGATATGATTTATCACCTTTAAATCATATTTTGTCTTAGTTCTATTAGAAAATTTCATAATCCTGAGATGTATGCAACTTTGCCATTTATGACTAAAAATTTGAGAAAGATTTAAACTTCTGGCAAGCCTTTAAATTTGTCAAGTTTTGTCACATTCATTGACAGCCCATTCATTCCAGTAAGTAGGGCTGTCTAGTTCACTTTTGAGAAAGCCTGTGATTATGTTTATTTCCAATGTTTCTCATCACTAGATTATGTTTTCTATTATTTTTATAAAGAGATTCCTTAGCTCCCTTTGTACACGTACTAGTTTATCTTACAGCACATGGTAACCAAGCTTATGTGAGAGTGAAAGGGATATTTCTAGGAAACTATAGCCTTTAGATTGCTTCTTACTTGGGATAGTACATTTTTCTAGCGCTTATAAAGAATAACAACATCCACTTTTTTTTAAACTGCACTTTTGACCTTATTTTTTATCGTATGTAAAACAATAATTTATAAACATAATATAAAAACTTATCGTGTTTTTTTAGGCTTTTGATATTATTTTATAGTGTACAAACTTTATTAAATCAGATTTAAGCCTAAAAAAAAAAGTCAATACATAATGATCAAGTAGGTTTCATCCCAGGGATGTAAGGCTGGTTTAACATATGCAAATCCATAAACATAATCTACCATAGTAACAGAAGCAAAAACAAAGACCATATGATCCTCTCACTAGATGCAAAAAAAGCATTCAATAAAATTCAACATCCTTTTCTAATTATGACTATGGAGAATATAGGCACTGGCAGCACATTTCTTAAACTGATCAAGCTGTCTATGACAAACCCACAGCCCATATTTTACTGAATGGAGTAAAACTGAAAGCTTTTCCACTTAGAAATGGACCAAAGTTGTCCTCTATCACTACTAGTATTCAACATAGTGCTAGAAGTTCTTGCCCATACAGTCAGGCAAGAGAAGATAATAAAGGGCATCCAAATGGGGGCAGAGGAAGTGAAGCTCTCCCTTTTTCACAACGATATGATCTTATACTTAGAGAACCCCAAAGACTGAACCACAGGACTTCTGGAAATGATAAAAAACAATACAGTACTGTCTCAGGATATAAAATCAGTGTCCACAAATCAGCAACCTTTGTATATGGTGGACTTACTGAGTGGCCCACACATCAGGCATAAGGTTTGTCCTTTGAAATTTACATTGAGCTGTCCACCTTCAGTATATAGGGCTCCTGGAGCACAGTAGTTCTGTTGTTAGTGATTTCAAGTGAGAAAAGTAGGAGAAGATTAGATTGGAGGAATCTAGAATTCAGGATCCAGTTTAGCCTGCAGGTAGATAATAAAACCTCAAAAACAATGGACAGGGATATAATCTAATAACAGGCATATTCTACTTTTATTTTGAAACATACTTTTTTTCTCTACAATTACCCCATTTCTACTGAAGATTTAGTGTGATTATTTTTCTGTTGTTCATAAAATACTTCTAATCTCATGGCCTGAAAACTTTCCTATATATCAGTATAGGTTTCCTCATCATAATAAGACTTTTACCTCTCTTAATTTTTTCCTTGCTTAGGAATACCTCTTTGGCTTGGCGGGATAATGCTGTAGTTAGAGTTTAGTTTCTATGGCATCATATAACATGTACAAGTGTGGCAAAAATAGTAACTGATCATGCGGGTTTTGGAATTTTTTTTTTTTGAGACAGAGCCTCAAGCTATTCCCCTGGGTAGAGTGCCGTGGCATCACAGCTCACAGCAACCTCCAACTCCTGGGCTCAAGTGAGTCTCCTGCCTCAGCATCCCAAGTAGCTGGGACCACAGGTGCCCGCCACAACACCTGGCTATTTTTTGGTTGCAGCGCATTGTTGTTTGGTGGGCCCGGGCTGGATTCGAACCTGCCACCTTAGGTGTATGTGGCTGGCACCGTAGCCACTTGAGCCACAGGCACCAAGCTTGGAATTTTTTATATTCGATCTCAGATGGACTTTATAAAACTTCTTAAAGCTAAGAAACCAAAACAAGGACTCGCTATCAGGCTGCTTCTGTAGCATCTATAAATTTAGGTGAATTCCTCTCTTCTCAAGGTCTCCAAAGTATCTTTAAATTCTGGACCTGCTTCGAAGTGACATTTTTACTCGTTGAAAAGCCACAAAATCTTAAAGCCAGATGTATTCTATGTACATTCTAGTCAAAGCCTTAGCAATATAACCATTGTTTGCAGTTGTGTGTTGATATAAAGAGAAAAGATTCTTACTGAATTTATGCAAATAGTTACATATTGCCGTGAAAATAAGAATACTTACTAATTGCTTCTGAATTCTGGAGGGATCAGGCAGAAAAATTAAATATTTCAATTCTGTTTATAAAAGTATTGCCAACTTGTTATAAAGTATAGATAGTTTAATAGGAAAAACAAAATAGTTCCCTTAGACCTGGAAACAAAACATTAAAATTAAGAACCAGAAAAATTTCAAGAAAGTCATAAAAACATCTTTATCAGTATATTTAGACCCATGTACTTTAATTCTTCTGGTTATTCTTGGGATAGCACTTTCACAAAGGCATCAGTTTCTTCATTAGAATTCAGAAATTCTTACCCAATTTGATGGTATGATTTTTATCAGAAACCTGTATTTGTCTTTCCATCAATTTCTTTGCAGATGAAAACATTTTTGGATTATAGTTGCTTGCAAAAGATTTCAGGAACACCTAAGACTAAAACAACTATCTATGGATGAAAAGACTCAAAATGGCCATGGTTAAAGATTTGATAAGAATTCATTATAATCAGCATTGGAGAAGTAAATTTGATTATTTCTGTGGCATACAACATTTTAGGATAAGAACTGAAATTATGATGCATAACACCGTATATGGACATATCAAATTTTAGGAATTTCATATGATTTGTGAAACACTATGAATAAACAAACCTATAAATATAACTTAAAGAGGGTTTAGAGTAGACGCAGTAGCTCATGCCTATAATCCTGGCACTTTAGAAGGCAGAGGCAAGAAGGATTGGTTGAGGTCAAAAGTTTGAAACAAGCCTGGACAACCTAGTGAGACCCTGTCACCCTCAAAATTTAAAAATTACCTGAGCATGGTGGCATGCAACTGTAATCCTAGCTACTCAGGAGGATGAGGTGGGAGGATAGCTTGAACCCAGGAGTAAGAGGTTGCAGTGAGCCTCCAGCCCGGGTGACAAAGTGAGGGTCTGTCTCAAAAAAATAAAAAAATAAAAATAAGGGCAGTGCCTGTGGCTCAAAAGGGTAGGGTGCTGGCCCCATATGCCAGAGGTGGTGGGTTCAAATCCAGCTCTGGCCAGAAAAAAATGAAAATGAAAATAAAAATTAAAAAGGCTCAGCGTTTGTAGCTCGGCGGCTAGGGCACCAACCACATACACCAGAGCTGGCGGGTTCAAATCTAGCCTAGGCTTGCCAAACAACAATGACAACTACAACCAAAAAATAGCCAGGTGCTCTGGAAGGTGCCTGTAGTCCCAGCTACTTGGGAGGCTGAGGCAAGAGCATTGCTTAAGCCCAAGAGTTTGAGGTTGCTGAGGGCAACACAGTGAGGTCTCGAAAAATAAGTAAATAAATAAATAAGAGGGTTTAGCATCACTTATTATTTGGCTATATTTCTGATACAATTTAACATAAATTATAATAATTATAATTAATTAATAAGACTAACTTAATAGTTCTCTTTTACAAATCCTTTGAGACATTCCATGGGCCCTCAGTACATTCCAAAGTTAGTTCAAGGTCACAAAGAATTTAGAATCTGATTTTGAGAACTTTATCAACAGTGTTAAAAAGTTTAGAGTATTTGAATACATAGTACACTTCAAAGAGCAAATAACTTAAGTTATGTAGTTGTAAAAAAAAATTCATATCTTCAGACTGATAATATATTTGCCATTAATACTTGTGCCATTAATACTCATTGTGCCATTAATACTAAAGCAAATTTTACTAAAATTTCATAAATAATTCTATGCAGTCATAACCAGCTTGACTACACATGACATTTCCTTTTTTTTTTTTTTCTTAAAAGACTGGCCTTGAACTCCCAGGCTCAAGCTATCCTCGTACCTCAGGTTCCCAAGTAGATGGGACTATAGGTGCATGCCACCATGCCCAACTGAAATTTCCTTTTTAAAATTTTTCTCTTGGGAACCCAGGACGTGTAAGACTGGGGTCCCAGCCGTGGGGGAACCCACGGGCCCAGGGCTAGGGGTGGGAGACAGCGCCATTGCCAAGAAGAAGATTGCCAAGGCCAAATATAAGGAGAGAGGGACTGTCTTGGTGGAGGATCAGTTGGCCCAGTTGTCGAAGCAGTTGGACATGTTCAAAACTAACCTGGAGGAATCTGCCAGCAAGCACAATCAGGAGATCTGGAAGAATCCTGAGTTCTGTATGCAGTTCCAGGACATGTCTGCAACCATTGGTGTGGATCCTCTGGCCTCTGGAAAAGGATTTTGGTCTGAGATGCTGGGTGTGGGGGACTTCTATTACGAATTGGGCATCCAGATTATCAAAGTCTGCCTGGCGCTAGAGCACCAGAATGGACATCTGATAACTCTGGAGGCACTACATCAACAGGTGTTAAAAGGAAGGGGCAAATTCTCCCAGGGTGTCAGCCAAGACAATCTGATCAGGGCCATCAAGAAACTAAAAGCACTTGGCACTGGCTTTGGCACCATACCTGTGGGTGGTACTTACTTCTTTCAGTCTGTTCCAGCTGAGCTCAATGTGCATTACACAGTGTTGCTACAGCTGGCAGAGAAAAAAGGTGACATTGGCTCAGCACTTGTGGCACAGTGGTTACTGCACTAGCCACATACACCGAGGGTGGCAGGTTCAAACCCGGCCTGGACCAGCTAAACAACAATAACAACGGCAACAAAAAATAGCCAGGCATTTTGATGGCTGCCTGTAGTCCCAGCTACTTGGGAAGCTTAGGCAGGAGAATCACTAGAGCCAAAGACTTTGAGGTTGCTGTGAGCTGTGACATCACAGCACTCTACCAAGGGCAACATAGTGTGACTCTGTCTCAAAATTAAGAAAAAATGGTGATGTGACTGTCAGCAAAATTAAAGCTAGTCTTAAATGGGAGACTGACCAAGTGGGGCAAGTGCTGGAACACCTGCTGAAGGAAGGGCTGGCCTGGCTGGACTTGCAGGCCCCAGGAGAGGCCCACTACTGGCTGCCAGCTCACTTCAGTAACCTCTACTCCCCAGAGATTACAGCTGAGGAGGCCAGAGAAACCTTCCCCTGACTGATACTGTGGAATGGCACATAATAGCAGGCAGGGAGAAGAGGGAAGACCTATTAATGAATAAACCTGGACAATTTTGTTTATATAAAAAAAATTAGAAAAAGACTTCAAGTTTTCTTTCTTCTCTCAATATTTTTTTTCCAAAATGTCTTCATATTACATTTTTATTGGAGAAAATCTCATTTATCCAGTAAGGATAACTTGAGTAGCACACACAAAAAATAAATAAAATAAAATAAAATATTTTTTCTTGGGACCTGTACCTCTCACCACTTACAAAAATTAGTTCACAATAAATAAAAAATTTAAATCTAAAAAATTTCTTTCACAAACCTTTTACAACTTTTTCATGTCCGTTTAGTTTATCCTACTTCTTTCCTATTGTGAAATAAGAAGTCATACTACTTTAGCACAAAAATTACTTTCTTTTTCACGTAACAACAAACCAATAACAAAAAAACAGATAATCATACCTTATAACTTTCCTTACCAAGCATATATTATTTTTTTCATACAGAGTTGTTTCCCTCATTGTTTCCAGTTTAAGTTTAATAACATATTAATTAGAATCTTTAAATCCTTAGTAACCTTACTTTATAGTGACAACTTAGGAAGTAAGCAATTTTGAACTGTCTGCCATATATGAACACTTTGTGAAAACATTTATAATTTCTAGAAACATATGGCTGCCCCTAGTACATCTTTACTAACAGATCTAAATATCTCCAATTCCTCTGTAATAAATCAGAAGTAGATAAGCTTAAACTCATGTTCAGTAATTAATGTTTCAACATTTTAATTTGCTTAGAGATATCCTAGAAATGTAATGAATATCTGCTCTTAATATAATTTTAATATTTCAAGTTACAAATAAGACGTTTTAAAACTATTTTTAAAAAACATTTTACAACTATTTTTAAGTAGACATTTTATAAAACAATTATTTTTGAAAAGTTTATTTATAAATGTTTACCCCACATTCTACTACTACCTACTCTACTCATTCTTCACAATTATGCTTGAATTGCTTATGAAAACTTTCATGAGACATTAGACAAAGCTAGCTAGCTATTGACAAACTTCAGGAAGTACACCTTCAAAATAAGCTGTATAGTTAGTATATCGATCACTTCAAGCTGCACATATTTGAAAAACAGCAAATGCAAGAGGCTTTCTTGGAACTTCTCTTATCTATCTAAAGACAGATCCTCTAAGGAACTCAATTGCTGGGTGCAGTGGCTCACGTCTGTAATCCCAGTACTTTGGGAGGCCAAGCTGGGTAGATTGCCTGAGCTCAGCAGTTTGCGAGCACTCTGGGCAGGAGTCAGACCCTGTTTCTACTAAAAAATAGAAAAACTAATGGGGTCTTGTGGTGGGTACCTGTAGTCCCTGCTACTTGGGTGGCTGAGGCAAGAGGATCACTTGAGAGTTTGAGGTTGCTGTGAGCTACTGGCACTCTGCCCAGGGTGACCAACTGAGGCTCTGTCTCAAAAAAAAAAAAAAAAGAGAGAGAGAGAGAGAGCGAGGGCAGTGCCTTTGGCTCAGTGAGTAGGGCACCATCCCCATATACCGAGGGTGGTGGGTTCAAACCTGGCCCCAGCCAAACTGCAACAAAAAATAGCCAGGCGTATGGTGGGCGCCTATAGTCCCAGCTACTTGGGAGGCTGAGGCAAGAGAATCACCTAAGCCCAAGAGCTGGAGGTTGCTGTGAGCTGTGATGCCACGGCACTCTGCCGAGGGAGACAAAGTAAGACTCTGTCTCTAAAAAAGAGAGAGAGAGAAGGAGAAATAAACTAAAGGAAACTCAATTGTCACTGAACCTTCGTAGTTTCATTGAGCAGGGAAGATTAACTCTTATTATAGGAGAGGAGACTAGAAGTTGATACCACACTGAGACATACTTTGTCACAGACTATCACCTGTTCTTCTAAGGGCCCATTCAACTTTCTCCCAAATTATTTACCCTTCCCTAAATTTCTTTCATCTCCTTTCCCATATCCCCTATAAAGAGGGCATATAAGCTAAATCTCTCTGGGTTTTTAGCTATTCTTCCAGTAATGCTCCCAGGCATGCAATAAATCTGTGCACCTCTTCTCCCATTAATCTGCCTGTTGTCAGTTTATTTTACAGATTTGGCTTTCTAACCCTCAGAGGGTACAGGCAAAGTCTTCCCTCCCCTATACTATTATCTTACATCATTTTATTTTTGTTGGCAAATCAGTCAAGTATCAAAAATACCACAGAAGCGGCCAGGCATGGTGGCTCATGCCTGTAATCCTTGCACTCTGGGAAGCTGAGGTAGGTGGATTACTAGAGTTCAGTTCAGTTTAAGACCAGCCTGAGAAAGAGTGAGACTACATCTCTAAACATACAAGGCACTGTAGCAGGTGCCTATAGTCCTAGATACTCAGGAAGCTGAGACAACAGCATCTGAGTCCAAGAGTTTGAGGTTGCTGTCCATTGCAGGGTGGCTGAGACACTGTCTGAAAACAAAACAAAACAAAAGAAACACCCACAAAAGCAAAGAAACTAAAAAGATAAGCATGCTTCTAGCTTCTCTCTCATTTCTTCCACAACCGATATGCATCAAACAATTTCTTACTGCACATTTTAAAATGTTGAAGGGATAGTTTCATGGTCTTAAACATCTAGCAGAGACAACACAAACCATGCAAACCAGCAACTCAGGAAAAAGTGTTGATTCTTAAAACATTTCAAGTTTTATTTTACTGACAAATCAAAACTAGCTATATTTACCTAATATAGATCTGCCTAAATTACATGAATTAGGAAAAAAATTGGATCAGTTTTTCCATTTCTAGAGTTTTACAAAGTTAATTTATGAGTACTCATTTCTCCCAAAGCCAATTTAATTAAAATTCCCTTACAGA
Source organism: Otolemur garnettii (assembly GCF_000181295.1). Lineage (NCBI taxonomy): Eukaryota > Metazoa > Chordata > Mammalia > Primates > Galagidae > Otolemur > Otolemur garnettii. The sequence goes on along the minus strand of NW_003852813.1, from coordinate 1,664 downwards.
AATTTATAAAGTAGTATGGTAATACCCTCCAGAGGTAGAAAAATATACCTAATATACAAACAAACAGACACAAATATCTTTTACTTTCCATTAAGTGTTTTTTGACTTTACTGATTTTCAGATATTCCTACTACCCTTTCAGATTACAAAACTATCAATTGCCTATTCCATTACCTTAAGTGATTGTCAGCCAGCCACCCCTAAATTCGAACTTCCAAATGGATGGCTCATAGTAGAAAATTTACATCTCAAAGGCATGACATTTATATTTTAAGTCTAAATACCATCATTTCCCCAAGCTTTCCAAATCACCATCTGTTTTTATTGAGTTCAAGGTAGAACCCATTAAATAAGCAAGGCAGAAAAAGCATTTTTGGTGGCTGCACTTAGCACAGACACCTTGAAACCTAAGGATTTGAGCGGGGTATGAAAGTGCCTGAAGAAACAAACCCCCCTAAAATTGCCTCTAAAACTTTCCTTTACACTTTGACCTGGGATAGCACTCTTCCTCTTATCTGCCTTTATCACACATAAAAGTATTAACCCCCAACCATGAGAGGTGCAATTAAAGGTGGTGCAATTAAAGGTGGCAGTGATTGTGCAAGTAAAATGACAGCCTCAAGGCAAACACAAAGGAGCTCAAGCCTGATAAAAGCAGTTGCAGGGACAGCAGGGTGTGGCTGCTGCAACTGCTACCACCACTACAAGCACCACCATCAACGACAGCACCCCACCACCAAGAGCATTATGAACACCATCACCACAATCATCAAGTGCACCTGTGTAACCACCATCACGCCCACCACCACCAATACCACGCTCCCCCTGACAAAGCCCTGCAGATCCCAAAACAAGGCCCAGCAGAACACACTTGGACACGTCCCTCTGTACTGGGCAGGACAATCCAGGCTCACCAGCCAGGATGTCTTGGCAGGAAAGGTGGATAAAAGTCTGTACCTTGCATGGTTGCTGTTCTCATGGGCATAAAGGGATGCACACATCCCACATCCCTATCTGTTTGGATTCAGGTGGATGGCAGGGCAGGCCCAGCCCGGCCACCTCCTGTCCTCTCCTCTCCTCTCCAACACCTTCCCTCCCAGAAAGACATCCTGCTCCTTAGGAGTCAAGCTTCACAGACCTACACCTCCCTCTGCCTGCATTCCCTCCCTCCCTGCAGAAATAACACCTCCCACCTGGGACCCCCTACAGAGGGTCCCCTGGGTCCCTTCCCACTCCTAACGTTCTACTGGACGAGACTCAGGCACACCGGCTTGGACCAGTGCCTCCCTTCCCTTAGAAGACCGCTAGCTTCTCAGCGTTCCTGGATGTGCGAGAAAACACAAGGAACTGACCCTGGCTTCTAACTTTCCGGATAGGCTGCTGCAAAGGGACCTGTCCTCCAAACTCCCACCAGCCCCACAGACCAAGCTGGCCCCGACGGGTTGCCTGGGGGGGGGGCGGGAGCCAAGGCGCCATGGCACACGGTCACTCGCCATGACCCCTGGGCCAACCTGAGCATCCCCTGGGAGAGAGCCAAAGGCTCCATCCTTTCGGGTGAGATCCTGGCCCTGTGACCCTCACCAAGCCCAGAGGGGCACCCTCCCGCCCCAGGGAAGCCCAGAGTCCCCTCGATCCTGATGAGGGGCCGAAGGCCTGCGTACCCA
>NW_003852812.1:115673-118833 GCF_000181295.1 Otolemur garnettii | reverse complement strand
TTTGCTAAGGTTCTGTCCTTTCAGCCTCCTTCTGGACGGGAGCTTCTGTAAAAAGCTGGCTGCAGTTCGCCATCTTGGCTCCCGGAAACTTAGAATTTTAACGCGCATTTGTAGTTACCAAACTATTTTAAGATATTATCATTTAACCAGTTAGGTTTATGGAAGTAAAAATATTCTTCTTTAACAATCTGTTTATTTTTAAAACCAGAATGTACTTAAGACTGACCCTCTAAGTTTACTGGAAATTATTTTATCCTCCACTGTGGTGTCTATATTGAAAATAAACAGTCAGCTAAAGCATAGATTTAAGATGTCATTGACTGTGGCTGGTAAAGTAACAAATGCTATGTTCTCAATATCTAAAAACTGACATGTTATTTAAGAAGGAAACTAATTTTCATTTTTTCTTCCAAGCTAGATGATGAGAAAAAGGAATTGGGTGGCTTCCTCAATATACTTTGTAATAATCTACATGAACTACAAGAAAATATAATTTCTTCCTTGGTGGAATCTGAACTGAAGACATACAGACTGAGAAAACCCATTCACAGGTATCTATCTCTCTATATATTTTTGGAGACAGAATCTTACCAGGTCACCCTTGGTAGAGTGCCATGGTGTAACAGCTCACAGCAGCTTCAATCTCTTTGGCTTAAGTGATTCTTTTGCCTTAGCCCCACTAAGTAGCTGGGACTACAGGCACCTACCAAAACTCCTGGCTATATTCACAGCTATATTGTTAAACTGACTTGGAGAATATAAAAGAAAATTTTCATCTATGTTACACAACCTGAATGTTGTAAAACTAATTTAGAACTGTGAAAATACCATGCGCACTGTTGGCTATAATGGTGATGAATATAAAACAATTGAGAATACTTCTTTTCATCAGCTAATATTTAAGGACTTACTACATCTAGAATCCTATGCTGAAGCACAGTATGATAAACAAAACTTGGTATTTCCTCACATCAAGGTGAAAGGTGAATACAGAGAAAGATACCCTGGTAGGAAAATGGTTATAACACTTTATGTTTCTTTTTACTTTTTTTAAATTAAGTCACATATACGTAGATCATGAATATATTTATGCCTTTGTGGGATTCATTGTGTTGATTATTTGTACAAATTGGAGTGCTTACATCCTACTAATTAACATAGCTTTCACCTCATTTACTTAATCACAGTGTTATGACATTTGTGTTCAATACTTGATAGATTTGACTTGTACCCTTGCAACATGCTCCATAGATGTCCCACCATTAGCCCTCCCTCTATTGAACCATGTCCCTCCCTTCTCATACCCCTCCCCTTCCCTCTTTCATCCTGGGCTATAGTTGTGATTCATCTCTCATATGAAAGTGTGAATGATTATAAATTGGTTTTATAGTAGTACTGAGTACATTGGATATTTGTTTTCCATTCCTGAGATACTTTATTAAGAAGAATAAAAAAAAGGTTATAACATTTAACATGTAGCTACTTTATGACTTGATAGGATGACATGGATAGCTACTACTTTTCATTAACTAAGACCTGATTTCTTGTTGTTTCTCTCTCATTGATGACATTTAAAATGTAAATTAATGTGCTTTTAATTCTTATTGATTGATTATAAACATAATTTGTGATTTATCTTCCTCAGTATATGAAGCTTCAAGCCAAAACTAAATCTCCAAACCACAATCTATAAATGTTAGGTATATGAAATACAACTTCTGGTATTCTAAAAATTTTAGTAATTAACATCTAAAGTTTTATTAAATGAGCGTATTATGATATGGCATAATTCTTTAGTCAGTAAAACTGTTGACATGACATAGTGAGGAGTAAAGAGTTCTTTTTCTTTGGAAAATGAAGGGGAAGGAATTCATAGCTCTATCACTTAAAATGAGGGGAAATACTTCCAAGAGTTTTCTTTTAGATAATACCTACGTTTAAAGCAACTTTAAAATAATATTGCTAATTATTTCTAGTTGATAAGCATGAAACTTTTCAGAGAAATGATTAGCATCAAAAATTAGTAAAAATAATAGTATATACATATGAGACAGAGTCTCACCATGTCACACTTGGTAGACTGCCATGGCATCACAGCTCACAGAAACCTCAAAGTCTTGGGCTTAAGCGATTCTCTTGCCTCAGCCTCCCAAGCAGTTGGGGCCACAGGCACCCCGCCACAACACCTGGCTATTTTTTGTTGCAGTTGTCCTTGTTGGTTAGCTGGCCTGGGCCAGGCTCAAACTCGCCACCTTTGGTTGTATATGGCTGGCACCATAACCACTGTACTATGGGCGCTGAGCCAGTAGTTAATATTTATTGAGCAACTGACTGTGTTATTTTCTCCTGCTAATATAGATGGATATTCTATTAGTAGCTCAGTTTTCTAAAGAGGAAACGACCTTATGAGCGTCTAACAGCATTTACACCATCCTGTAGGTGGTGGTAGTGATTATATTACCTGAAAGAGTCACTTTTTTAGTTGTTTTTCTATGTGTTTCTTGGCAGTGTAAAATTGCAGCAGTTTCTCAGACCTCTACATAGTGTATTTACCTTAAACCTGCTGAGAACTTTTGAGGTATATATTTTAAGGCTCATCTGCTTTTTATAAATTATTTTGAAATGGTTAAAACTGGTAGACAACTAGGTCTAGTGTGGTGGCTCATGCCTATAATCCTAAGTGGGTGGAACACGTGAGCTCAGGAGTTTGAATCCAGCCTGATCAAGAGCAAGACTTTACCTCTAAAAATAGCTGGGCATTGTGGCAGGTGCCTGTAGTCACAGCTATGCAGGAGGCTGAGGCAAGCAAATCACTTGAGCCCAAGAGTTTGAGTTTGTTGTGAGCTATGATGCCATGGCACTCTACTGAGGGCAACAAGGTGAAATTCTGTTACACACACAAAAAAAAGGTGCCTGTAGCACAGTGTTTATGGTGCCTCCCACATACAGTGAGGCTGATGGGTTTGAACCTGGCCCAGGCCAGCTAAACAACATTGACAAGTGTAACAAAAAACAACCAGACTTTGTGGCAGGCACCTGTAGTCCCAGCTACTCGGGAGTCTGAGGCAAGAGAATCGCTTAAGCCCAGGAGTTTGAGGTTGCTGTGAGCTGTGATGCCACATACTCTACTGAGGGTGACATAGTGAGACTCTGTCTCAAA
>NW_003852812.1:107849-114324 GCF_000181295.1 Otolemur garnettii | reverse complement strand
GAGACAGAGCGTCAAGCTATAGCCCTGGGTAGGGTGCCATGGCATCACAGCTCACAGCAACCTCAAATTCCTGGGCTTGCCTCAGCCTCCTGAGTAGCTGGGACTACTATTTTTCAGGATACTTTTCAGTATTTGTCAGTTTCCTGGAAAGAACATATCAACTTGGTCATCAGGAAAAACAATTTTCACCCCAAACCTAGGAAAAACCAAGAATTACGAGGAATACTGCCTTTATTATAACTAAAAAAAACTTATGAGGAACAAGAATATTACAATGTATAGACACTGCTCCTATTCAACATCACAGTCGAGGTCCCAGAAAAATAAAACTAGTAAGTTTAGTAAGTGTGGTTAACTTTGTGTGTCAACTTGTCTTGCCATGGAATGGTGGGCCTAAACATTTCTGGGTGTGTCTGTGAGTGTGTTTACTGAGATCAGCATTTGAACTGATGATCTCCACACCTAGATTGCCCTCCCTCCTCAGTGTGGAAGGACACTTTCCAATCCCTTAGGACCTGAACAGAACAAAAATAGAAAGGAGAAATTGACCCCTTTTCCTTCCTGGATATCTAGCTGAACTGGGGCATCTTATCTTCTCCTCCCCTCACCCTGGGCCACCTCAGACACCACTGGAACCTTTGGTCTCAGGCCTTCAGGCTCAGTAAAATGCAGCCCCTTTCTAAATTTCCAGGTTGTAGATATTGGATCCTGAAGTCCTCCAAAATCACACATGAGCCAACCATAAACCATTTATACACACACTCCCTATTTGTTTTGTTTCTCTTGAAAGCCGTGCTAACACAGCACATCCAGAGGCTACGAGGTTAATATTTTTAAAATATGTGTCTAGTAGTGAAGTAGAAATGAACAATTTGGAGACTGAAATTTTAAAGAGTATCATGTACATTAACAATAAAAACATCAAATACTTAGGTATAAAACCAAGAAAACATGTGCAATATATATACTCTGGAAACAACAAAACAGTGTTGAAAGAAACCCAAGAGAATCTACATAAATGGAGAAGTACTATGTTTGTGGATTGAAAGACTATGCTATTAACAAGAAATTCTCCCTATGCTTGATTCATGGATTTAATACAACTAAAATCATAGCAGTTGTGCTAGAAAATGACAAGCTAATTCTAAACATAGAAATTCTAATTTCTATGAAGAGGGAAAGGAACTAGAAGAGACTAATACGTTTTGGAAAAGAACAGTGGAAGATCTCACACTACTTGATTTCAGGGCTTAGTACAAAGCTATAGCAATTTTACCAACTTGCATAAGAACAAGACAACAGAAAAGAATAGAAGTCATACATCATGCATGTGTATTGTTTAATCAGTTGGGTATTGACAGAGATGACAAGAGAACGCAATGAGAGAAAAGAAAGTCATTTAGAGAAATGGTATTGTAACAACTAAAAAACGGCATACACAAAAAGTAACTTAATATGAATGACAGACGTAAGTGTAAAACCTAAACTATAAAACTCATACAAGAAGATACAGGAGAAAATCTTTGTGATCTTGGATTAAGCAGAGATATCTTCAATAAGACCCCAAAGTATAATCTACTACTGCAGAAACCGGTAAGATGGAATTCAACAAAATCAATTTCTACTCCTCAGATGATACTAATAAGATGAAAAGACAAGCCACGAACTGAAAGGAAATATTTGGAAAGCATCCATATATAGAAAGATCCATCTATATAATGGATCCATAAAGCATCCATTATATAGAAAGAATTTTCAAAATTAAGAAATAAGAAAAAAACTCAAAAAAGGGCAAAGAATTTGAACAGACACATCACCAAAGACACAGAAATGGCAAAAAAAAGGAAAAAAAAGCATAAAAAGAGGCTTGATATCACTGACTGTTATAGGAATGCAAATTAAAACCACAATAAAATATTACTTCATACCCATTAGAATGGCTAAAATTTAAAAATATCAATCCGAACGTTATGTGCCTGGTGAGAATGAAAATGGTGCAGCCTCTTAAACAGTTGGGCAGTTTCTTGCAGTAAATACACACATATATATACATACATATTGTTTTCATCCAGTTCCTAGCTCATAACTCCTTGTTACAGTCAGTAAAAATCTCATTACTAGCCAGAGAGGAACCTGCCCCATACCCTCAAGGAAGGAATGTTACACAAAGGGGTCAAGAGGAAACTTACTGGGTTTAGATCGTATCCTTTTTGTCTAATCACATTTCAAGATGATTCACCATGCTTCAATCATGAATATATAATGAGGCATCCATAAGAACCAATGAGTTTAGAGAGTTTCCAGATAGTTGAATAAGCATAGGTTCCTGGAGGTAGTGTGCCCAGAAAGAGCATGATCCCTTCCATGCTTCATGCATATCTTCATCTATACACTGTTTTTTGTTTGTTTTCAGAGACTGGGTCTCACTCTGTCACCCAGGCTGGGGTACAGTTGTACAATCATAGCTCCCTAAAGCCTCAAACTACTGGCTCAAATGATTCTCCCACTTCAGCCTCCCGAGCTTGGACTACAGGCATACACAATCACTCCTAGCTGATTTTCTTTTAATGTTTAGAGATTCAGGCCTTGCTACGTTGCCCAGACTGGTCTCAAACTACTGACCTCAAGCTATCCTCCCTACTTCAGCCTCACCAGTAGCTAGTAGCTGGGGTTATAGAGATTAGTGGCTTCACTCAGCTCAATCTGTAGACTTTGTAAGTTTGTGCCCGTCATAAACAACTGGTAAACATGTCTCCCTAAGTTCTGTGAGGCTCTCCACAAACAGGTGGTTTGTGAGAACCCCAGCTTGAAGCTAGTCAGGTAGAAGTTCCTAAGACCCAGACTTCTGAGTAGTATCCATGGGGGTTGCAGAGGGTGGGGCACCAGTCTTGGGGGCGAAGGCTTCAACTTGTGGGATATGATGCTATCTCCAGGTAGATAGGATCAGAATTGAATGGGAAGATATCTGGGTGGTGTCCACTGATTGTTGGTGGTGAACCTTCACCCCTTGCATTGGTCACAGATTTATTCTCCTGTGTTGAGTGTTTTATTGAGTGTGAGAATAGGAAACATGGTTTGAGTTTTTCTACTTACCCTTGGGAGAAATGAAAACATGTCCACACAGAAACATGCACAGAAATGTTTACAATAGCTTTGTTGATAATCACCAAAATGGGAAACCAACAAAATGACTTTCAACTGGTGAACAGATGAACACACTGGTCCATAAGAAACCAACAATGACTCCATGCAGTAACAAACATGGGGGTATGCAAAAGGCACTATTAAGTGTTAGGAGGCAGATGAAAGAGGCTATACATTGTATGATGACACCACTGATATGACATTTTAGAAAAGACAAGACAGTAGATTTGGATCTGTGGTTGCCTAGGGGAGGGAAAGAGTTTTCTTCCATCAGAGCAGAATGGGTTTTAGGGTGAACCATTCTGTGCCCTTTAAATGGTTCTGTGTCAAAACTTGCAGAACTATGCACAGAAAAGGGTGACACTGGCTCTAAATTATACCTTGTTTTAAAAAATTGGGGGGGGCGGAGCCAAGATGGTGGACTGCAGCCAGCTTTTTATAGAAGCTCCCATCCAGAAGGAGGCTTAAAGGACAGAAGTGTAGCAAGGGAGCTGATGGTTTGGAGTGGAGCCGAGAGAGAAGATTGAAGAGTGCACTTCAACCTTCCTGAGGTGAGCTGAGACCCCAAAAATACAATCAAAAGGTACAAAATCCACCACCAAGGGGATGGGAGTCCCCTCCCCCACAACAAGGGCTTGCAGTTTACTCCATGCAAACAAGTGAGCAGAGTTCAAACTTCCTCCCACTCTCTCCCATGGGACAGACCCCCTAAAAACTGGACCTCCTACCCCTGCTGGCATGCCACAGCACCCTCCTGCCATGCATAAAACTGTAAAACTGTATAAAACTATATATATTCCCCACCTGCAACATTGAACTCTGAGGAGATCCCACCCACCCACTCCGAGGTCTGGAGGTTTCTTACCTATGCAGTCCAGATTCTTGGGCATCTCCTTGAGAGAAGTGGAGGGGGAAAGGGCTGGTGCTACTCTGTGCTGACTGTGGCACAGGCGTGAGGAGAAGAAAATTGGCTTGGAGGAAGCCATATACCAACAGTAGCATCCTGTGCTGCAAACTGACACCATTCCAGCCCCGTCTCTCTGGGCAACCAGAGGTTCTGGACAGCAGCCACAGGCAGGACGCTGATAACTTTCATAAGTAAAGAGACCATTAGCACCAGCCCTAAGGGTAATACAGCTGAGACAAAGGTAGTGGGCAGGCAGAGGTTGGAATTGACACCTGAGTGTAAACTGCTATTTGTCTGCTACCCAGAGCTGAATGCAGCCTCTGACTTAAAGAGGAATCTAGCCGGACAGAAGCCTAATTCAAACATGCAAGGCCCCCCTGCCAAACTCAGATTTCTGGCTGATTTTGCCAGTCGTAAACCCCGGAACAGTTGCCTACTGGAGTGAATAGGGTCACAGACCTGGGGGATTATGAGTGACTGGGTGCAAGGTGGGGAAGGAGGTATTAACCTTCCCAGACTAACCCATTTGCTGGGTGGGTCCCTTTGCCCTCACGGAGCACTGGAGCAAGTTATATCTGAGCAGTGAGCAGACCCTCTTATCTAGCTGCCGGAGACATTTGAACTCTTCCACCTGAAACTGGTGCTGACTGGGACAACTGATTTGGACCCCTCAAACCTGGCAGACCACCCAGGGACTATTCAAAAGGGCACCCTCAGTGTATGGTTGAGGGAAGGTTTGATTTTCCTTGCCCAATTGTTGTTTGTGGGGGGCGGGGTGACCTAATTGCTGGTATTTCTCCACAGCAGAGACTTCAACCAAGAGTAACTGAATCACTAGGGTAGGACAGAGACCACCTGAAAATAAGACAGAGCCACTTAGCCCCACCACACCAAGCAGGTCCCCAGTCTCTTAGGCAATAACACCATATGGGTCCTTGACAAACCTCAAGGGGAAAAGTCAAACAGGGTAAAATAATCATGAGGTGGAATCAGCGGAAAAACTCTGATAATATGAATAATCAGAATAGATCAACCCCCGTAAGAAAGGATGTGGCTGATAATATGAATAACCAGAGTAGGTCAACCCCCCCCCAAGAAAGGATGTGGCAGATGAAACTGAAGATCCCCTTTATAAACAAATGGCTGAGATGTCAGAAATTAAATTCAGAATTTGGATTGCAAATAAGATAAACAGAATAGAGGCAAAGATAGAAGTAGAAATTCAAGGAGCATTCCAAAAGTTCACTCAAGAATTCAACAAATTCAAAGACAAAACCACCAAAGATTTTGAAACAGTAAGGCAAGAGATTGCAGCCCTCAAATATCTGAAAAATACAGTAGAATCTCTTGGTAACAGAGTATAAGAAGCAGAAGAAAGGATCTTAGATGTAGAAGACAAAGTTTCTGAATATGTCCAAACGTGCAAGGAGAATCAGAAATGGAAAGCAAAAATGGATCATTCTATCAGAGAGCTCTGGAATAATTCAAAGAAAACTAATATTCGCTTCATAGGAATCCCTGAAGGTGATGAAGTTGCTTCGCAAAACACAGAAGCTCTTCTTTATGAAATTATGGAAGAGAACTTTCCGGATATGTCAAGAGATCTTGAAATTCAGATTTCAAACAGCTTCAGAATGACAGCACGACTCAACCCGAATAAGACATCCCCCAGACATCATAATTAACTTCACTAAAGTTAATATGAAAGAGAAAATCTTGAAAGAAGTGAGACAAAAGAAAACCATAACCTACAAGGGGAAGAATATTAGAATAACTGCAGATCTCTCTGCTGAAACTTTTCAGGCAAGAAGAGGGTGGTCATTGACATTTAATCTCTTAAAACAAAATAACTTTCAGCCCAGTATCCTGTATCCAGCTAAACTGAGTTTCATTTATGATGGAGAAAATAAATACTTTAATGACATCCATGCGTTGAAGTAATTTGCCATAAATAAACTAGCTCTCCAGGATATTCTCAGACCTATTCTCCATAATTACCAGTGCAATCCTCCACCACAAAAGTAAACTAACTCAGAAAGTATTGATCAAACTCCAATTTCTACAGTGGCAAAAGGATTAAAAATGTCTACTGGACTTTTGAACAACTCGATCCCTAAAATTTTATCAGGCTTCTCAATAATTTCAATCAATGTGAATGGCATAAATTGTCCTCTAAAGAGGCACAGATTGGCTGATTGGATACAGAAACTCAGACCAGACATCTGTTGTATACAAGTATGTCATGTTACCTTTAAAGACAAATATAGACTCAGGGTGAAGGGATGGTCATCTATATTCCAGGCTAATGGAAAGCAGAAAAACGCAGGTGTTGCAATTTTATTTGCAGATACAATAGGTTTTAAACCAACAAAAGTAACCAAAGATAAAGATGGCCACTTTATATTTGTTAAGGGCAAATACTCA
>NW_003852812.1:104058-105334 GCF_000181295.1 Otolemur garnettii | reverse complement strand
GTACAAGCGAATCTTTCTATGAGTAGAATATGAATGTTTTGACATAATGACTAAGAGGGTTTTACATGAGGGCTATGTTAACCAGTTTGATGGAAATGTCATGGATTGTGTGTGAAAACACCACACTGTGCCCCCAAAGTGCATCAATGTACACAGTTACCATTCAATTAAAAAAATAAATAAATAAATAAATAAATAAATAAAAATGTCCATACTACTCAAAGCAATATATAATTTTAACGCAATCCCCATTAAAGTTCCATTGTTATACATTAAAGATCTCAAAAAAATAATACTTCATTTTATATGGAATCAGAAAACACCTTGAATAGCAAAGACATTACTCAGGTACAAAAACAAAGTAGGAGGAATTACATTACCAGACCTCAGACTATACTATAAATTGATAGTGATCAAAATAGCATGGTACTGGCACAAAAACAGAGAGGTAGATGTATGGAACAGAATAGAGAGCCAACAGATGAATCCAGCCTCCTACCGTTATCTGATCCTTAACAAGCCAATTAAAAATATTGAGTGGGGAAAAGATTCCCTATTTAACAAATGGTGCTGGGCTAACTAGATGGCGTCCTGTAGAAGACTGAAACTAGACCCACACCTTTCACCATTAACTAAGATAGACTCTCACTGGATTAAAGATTTCAACTTAAGACACGAAACTATGAAAATACTACAAGAAAGTGTAGGGAAAACACTTGAAGAAATTGGCTTGGGGGAAAATTTTATGAGGAGGACCCCTTGGGCAATTGAAGCAATGTCAAAAATACACTTTTGGGACCTGATTGAATTAAAAAGTTTCTGCACAGCCAATAACACAGTAAATAAAGCGGGTAGACAGCCCTCAAAATGGGAGAAGATATTTGCTGGTTATGTCTCCAACAAAGGTTTAATAACCAGAATCCACAGAGAACTCAAATGCATTAGCAAGAAAAAAATCAAGCAATCCCATCTCAGGGTGGTCAAGGGACTTGAATAGAAATTTTCCTAAAGAAGATAGGTGCATGGCCTACAAATACATGAAAAAATGCTCTCCATCCTTAATCATCAGAGAAATGCAAATCAAAACTACTTTGAGGTATCACCTAACCCCAGTAAGATTAGCCCATATCACAAAATCCCCAAACCAGAGATGTTGGTGTGGATGTGGAGAAAAGGGAACACTTCCACACTGTTGGTGGGAATGCAAATTAATTCCTTCCTTTTGGAAAGATATCTGGAGAACACTGAGAGAACTAAAAATAAACCTGCCATTTGA
>NW_003852812.1:101924-103973 GCF_000181295.1 Otolemur garnettii | reverse complement strand
CCCAATTCATAATTGCTAGGTCATGGAAGAAGCCTAAATGCCCATCAACCCATGAATGGATCAATAAATTGTGGTATATGTACACCATGGAATACTACGCAGCCCTAAAGAAAGATGGAGACTTTACCTCCTTCATGTTTATATGGATGGAATTAGAAAATGTTCTTCTCAGTAAAGTACCTCAAGAATGGAAGGAAAAGTATCCAATGTACACAGCCCTATTTTGAAATTAATTCATAGCTTTCATAGGAATGTCATAACCTAATTATAGCCTTAGAATACGGGAAGGGGGTGGGAGAAGGGAGGCGAGGGGGTTGGATGGGGGGAGGAAGGGTGATTGGTGGGGTCACCTATATGGTTTATCTTACAAGGGTACAAATGAATCTTTCTAAAAGCAGAGTATGAATATCTTAACTTAATGACTAAGAGAATGATATGAAGGTCATGTTAGCCAGTTTGATGAAAGTATTTCAAAATGTATATGAAAACAGCACACTGTACCCCATGATTGCATTAATGTACATAGTTATACTATAAGAAATTAAAAAACAAAAGTAAAAAAAAAATTAGAAGAAAAAAAACCCAAAAATCTCTTTAAGATTTGGAGATATTACAGCATATGCACATCTTGTGCGGATGCTATAATTGTCTTCATAGTAACATTAAAATTAGGATAACCAAGGATGTGACCCTTTGGAAACTATCAGTTTGTACAAAGATATCCTATTCACTCAAGCTGGATCTTCAGTTACAGTGTCAAGGACCCACCAGTTGACATACAGAGTGGAAATGAATCTTCAAGTCAATTTTATAAACCAAGATTTAGAAAACAGAGGAATAACCCAAATTTGACTTCACTGAAAGAAAACCTGTGATTGGGTAGTCTGCTGATGATTTTCATTACACCTACTGCAAAGCATGTTTAGGTCAAGTATGTTCTGTGCCATTTCAATGGCTTTATGACAATTTGAGACTGGCTAGATAATAGTTTACCAAATTCTCTAATACTGGGTGAGTTAAGCCTGTCATTTCCCCTTCCCATAGGTTTTCTTCTCTAAAAACCTGAAAGTATTTTTTTAAATGCCAGTCATGCCCCAAGGGCTATGCTCTGGACATTAGATAAGAAAGCTTCAAAACCCAGAAAGTAAATCATTGGGTTGAAACATCAAATTGTTCTGGCCTTTCAACAGAGATATAATTTTGTAAGAAGGATGCTTAAAGCAATGAGCTTCTCACCAGACTCACAGCTTGGTCAAGAGCTGACAGTCTCAAAAGTACCTGGACAAAGAGCCCTGGACTTCTTACATCAGGACCAGGTTGCCATCAGCTTGCATGATTGTTTCAGAATTTCAAGTTACTTGGAACCATGCTCAGGACTGCTTCAAGCATAAACTGAGTAGTGCATTACCTTTTTGCTCCTTCCCTTTTCATAGTCCATATCTCAGGACTCAACCACTCTTCCACCTGTGGGGACACACCATTGGTTTATAACAGTTATGACAGTAGGCTGAGAAGAACCAACACACCCAGATTGACACACCCAAGTGCCCAGGACCCCATGCCCCAGACAGTCAGATACTATGACCCTCCCTATTTAGTGATGGGACAGAAGCAGTTGCTCTGCTCCTTCTGCTCATGTCCTTCAGCAGGTTCAAGCACATATGGGACACCTATTGTATGCAAGAACATTTGCAGGACACATACTGTATGCATAAACACTTGCTGGACACCTGCTATATGCAAGTCCCAAGCTAAGGGTGGAGCCACAGAGTTCCAGAAGGGCTTAGATAATGGACTATTTCCCAAGAGCAAAGGGGCAAATGCCTTGAGGCAGGGAAGAGAAACAAGAAAACTACACTGTGTGCCTCCATTTTCCTTCTCCTTCCTCCCACAGTAACCCTAAAAGTCCCTTCCCCAACCTGCATGTATCCAGGTATCACTCCTGGTACCATCTCTCATTGCCCCACCCCAGTTTGAGGCTCTCCCCTGAGACAAGCTCAGCATCCAGGCCCTCTGCACAGCCTAGTGACAGCCCCAGCCCTTTTCAGG
>NW_003852812.1:75142-101455 GCF_000181295.1 Otolemur garnettii | reverse complement strand
TCAGCTCCTGTGCCTGCCCCCCCCACCCCTAGTCTCAAATGATGGCCTGTTTCCTGCTTCCCTAGGAAGACAAGAGGGGCCCAGGAGACCCTCCAACCACTGCATATGTCCCTTCCATGCCTTAGGGCTGTATCCTGTTCTGAGCACTAGAGCCCTCACCCCAGAAAGAAGTCCACCAACTCCCTCCTCTGTGCCCTGTAGCCCCTCAAGTCCTCTCTGCAGGTCTCATTGCTCACTCTGCCCCTGCACCACTGCCTGTTTCTCTGTCTCCCAACACAAGTACCCAGAGAGACCTGTATTTGCCATCTTCTCTTCCTCTCTTCCTTTGAATTTCCCTAACCGAGCTTCAGACTCATCCCTGCACTGAGACTTCTTTGGGTAAGACCACCACGGATGTCTTGAGCCCACTGCCACCTTCAGTGCTGGCCATCATCACAGCCAGGACTATCTCCTTTCTTCCCTTTCTTCCCTCATTAGCCCTCCAGGCTGCCCCTCCGGGGGCAGAGGCAGACTGGCCTGCTGGGTCCACCAGCTCAAGTCTGGGCACTTCCAGGCCCCTTCCTGGCACTGTGCCAGCTCTGAACTTGTCACCTCCACACTTTCCCCACTTGCTCTGTTCAGCTACCCTGACCCCTCGCTGTGCCCCCCACTGGGACCTCCCTCCTCCAGGGCTCTTCTCAGCTCAGATCATGGCAAAGCCCTGTTTTACTCATAGTATCTCTGTTTCTGCTACACTGCTGGCCTCCTCTCCCTCGGGCTACCTGAGGGCCTAGGATTTTGTCCCCTTTGCGTGCTACTATATTCTACCACCTCCCATGGAACAGGTGCTCAGGAATATGCCAAGTATTCTACACTTTAATAGGTGCCTATAGAGCTCAGAGGTTTCCTGTGGTTTGGCATGGTCAATGCCACATAGCTCAAAAGCATGGTTGTGTGTGATTGTGACTTTAAGCATAGCTCTGTGCCAAGATTGGATACTTCTGTTGGGTACTGGGGCTACAGCCACACCCTGAGAGAAAAGGAGGCAACACCACAATTAACAGGGACCCCAAAGTAAGCCAGAGATCTGGGTCAGCAATCTGAGCGTATCTGCAGAGTGAGTGTTTGCATGGAGCAGGTGGGTGCCTGGAAGCCAATGACAACCAGGAGCTCAACATGACAGTGGAGGTTCCTAAGGGTCAAGGCCAGGACCAGGCAGGGCCTCAGGGAGAGAACCAATCTGCTAGGGAGCTAGAAAACAAAAGAATCATATGACAGATCAACCAATCAAAGAGTTGTTTTTTTGAAAAGGTCAATAAAATAGATTAACCTTTGGTGAGCCTACCAGAAGTAGAAGAGTAAAATCCCTGATTTCATCAATCAGAAATGATAAAGGCCAAATAACAACAGACTCCTCAGAAATTCAATAAATCCTTAATGAATATGACATAAAACTGTATTCTCAGAAACATGAAAATCTGAAGGAAATAGATCAATACTTGGAAACATGCTACTCTCCTAGACTTAGCCAGAAAGAAGTGGAAATGTTGAACAAGCCTATAACAAGTTCTGCAATAGCATCAACTATAAGAAATCTTCCCCCCCCCCAAAAAAAAGCCCAGGACCAGATTGCATCACATAAGAATTCTACCCAACCTTTAAAGAGGAACTAGTACCTATATCACTTAACCTTTTCCAAAACATAGAAAAAGAAGGAATACTTCCCAACACATTCTTTTTTTTTTTTGAGACGGAGCCTCAAGCTGTCCTCCTGGGTAGAGTGCTGTGGCATCACACTCACAGCAATCTCCAACTCCTGGGCTCAAGCGAGTCTCCTGACTCTGCCTCCCAAGTAGCTGGGACCACAGGCACCCGCCACAACGCCTGGCTATTTTTTTGGTTGCAGCCATCATTGTTGTTTGGCGGGCCCGGACTGGATTCGAACCCGCCACCTTAGGTGTATGTGGCTGGCGCCTTAGCCACTTGAGCCACAGGCGCCGAGCCAACACATTCTATGAAGCAAATATCACCCTGATACCCAAGCCAGGAAAAGACCCAACAAGGAAAGAAAATTATAGACCAATATCTCTGATGGATATTGATGTAAAAATATTCCATAAGATCCTAGGAAACAGAATCCAACAACACATCCAAAAAATTATACATCACAACCAGGTAGGTTTCATCCCAGGGTCCCAAGGATGATTCAATATAGGTAAATCCATAAATATAATACATCACATAAACAAATTAAAAAACAAAGACCATATGATTATCTCAATAGATGCAGAAAAAGCTTTTGACAATATCCAGCATCTTTTTTTTATCAGCAGACTTAAGAAAATAGCTATAGAAGGAATATTTCTTAAACTGATAGAGGCCATCTACAACAAAGCCACAGCCAATATCATATTGAATGGAGTAAAATTGAAATCATTTCCACTCAGATCAGGAACCAGGCAAGGATGCCCACTGTCTCCACTGCTTTTCAACATTATAATAGTAGTCTTAGCCACTGCTTCAGGCAACAGAAGGCGATCAAGAGGATTCAAATAGGACCAGAAGAGATCAAACTGTCACTCTTAGATCAATCACTTATAATATGATTATATATCTGGAAAACCCCAGGGACTCAACTACAAAACTCCTAGAAGTGATCAAGGGATACAGCAATGTCTCAGGCTACAAATTTTACACTCACAAATCTGTAGCCTATATATATAACAACTATAGTCAATGGGAAAAAAACAATCAAGGACTCTATTCCCTTTACAGTATTGCCATAGAAGATGAAATATCTGGTAGTGTATCTAACTAAGGACGTGAAAGAGAACATCTATAAAGAGAACTATGATACCCTGAGAAAAGAAATAGCTAATGATGTTAACAAATGGAAAAATATACCATGCTTATGACTGGGATGAATCAACATTGTTAAAATGTCTATACTACTTACAGCAATCTACAAATTTAATGCAATCCATGTTAAAGTACCTCTGTCATACTTTAAAGACCTGGAAAAATTAGTAGTTTGTTTTATATTGAAACATAAAAACACCTCGAATAGCCAAGACAATACTCAGAAATAAAAACAAATCAGGAGGAATCACACTTCCAAAATTCAGACTATAATATAAATTGATAGTGACCAAAACATCATGGTTCTGGCACAAAAATAGAGAGGTAGATGTATGGAAGAGAATTGAAGACCAAGAAGTGAACCCAGACACTTATCATTATTTGATTTTTGATAAGCCTATTAAAAGTATAAATTGGGGAAAAGATTTCCTATTCAACATGTGATGCTGAGTGAATTGCCTGGCAACCTGTAGAAAATTGAAATTGGACCCACACCTTTCTCCTCTAATAAAAATTGACTCTCACTGGTTAAAGGATTTAGACTTAAGACATGAAACAATAAAAATTCTTACAGAGAATGCAGGGGAAACACTTGAAAAAATTGGCCTGGGAGAATACTTTATGAGGAGGACACCCCAGGCAATTGAAGAAACATAAAAATAAATTACTGGGATCTGATCAAATTAAAAAGCTTCTGCACTGGGCAGCACCTATGGCTCAAAGGAATAGGGCGCTGGCCCCATATGCCGGCAGTGGCAGGTTCAAACCCAGCCCCAGCCAAAAATTGCAAAAAAAAAAAAGCTTCTGCACTGCCAAGAATACACTAAGTAAAGCAAATAGATAGCCCTCAGAATGGGAGAGGATTTTTGTGAGTTATATTTCCGACAAAAGTCTAATAACCAGAATCCACAGAGAACTCAAACTAATTACTAAAAAAAAAAAAAGTGATGCCATTTCACTGTGGGCAAGAGACATGAACAGAAGCTTCTCTGAAGAAGATAGGCACATGGTCTACAGACACATGAAAAAATGCTCATCATTATTAATCATCAGAGAAATGCAAACCAAAACTACTCTGAGATATCATCTAACTCCAGTAAGAGTAGCCCACATCACAAAATCCCAAATCTATAGATGTTGGCGTGGATGTGGAGAAAAAGGAACAATTCTGCACTGCTAGTGGGAATGCAAGCTAGTACGTTCCTTTTGGAAGAAAGTTGGAAGAACACTCAGGGATCTAAGTGTAGACCTGCCGTTTTACCCTGCAGTTCCTCTTCTAGGTGTATATCCAAAGGACAAAAAATTATTTGGCAATAAAGATATTTACACCAGATTGTTTATTGCAGCTCAATTCATAATTGCTAAGTCATGGAAGAAGCCCAACTGCCCATCGACCCATGAATGGATTAATGAATTGTGGTGTATGCATTCTATGGAATACTATGAAGCATTAAAAAAATAAAGACTTTACCTCTTTTATGTTTACACGGATGGAGCTGGAAAATATTCTTCTCAGTACAGTAACTCAGGAATGGAAAAATAAATCCAATGTACTCAGTAGTACTGTGAAACCAATTTACAACCACTCACACATGCATGTGCAAAATGAAACACAACTATAGCCTAGGATGAAGGAAGGAAGGAGAGGGTGAGGGGAAGGGAGGGGGTGGGTCAATAGGGAGAGAGTTGGTAGGGGGACCACATCTATGGAGCATATTGCAAGTACAAG
This sequence comes from Otolemur garnettii, assembly GCF_000181295.1. Taxonomy (NCBI): domain Eukaryota; kingdom Metazoa; phylum Chordata; class Mammalia; order Primates; family Galagidae; genus Otolemur; species Otolemur garnettii. The sequence continues at coordinate 96,888 of NW_003852812.1, read as the reverse complement.
TTGGATCTATCAGGTGTAGAAGAAAAATGTCTTAATCCTGTAATTGGGTAAAAGTGGTGAAGGCTATGTTGTTTAGTAGGATGTAAGCACTCCAATTTGTACAAATACTCAAAACATTGAATCCTATAATGGTATAAATGCATTTATAATCTATATACAAATGACTGGAAAAAAAAAGAAATTCTGACTCCAAATGATAACAATATGCCATTAAGATTTAAAAAGGTAAATGTAATTATTTCAACTGTTCCCATTTAGTTTCCAAAGGCTAAGACTGAACTTTTTTTTTTAAATAAAATCTGAAGTTCTACCTTCTGAAGTTGCACATAGCTAACTTCTCATTTTTTTCCTATAGGGAAATTACTGCATGAAGAGTCTACCTTCCTTTTCTTTTCAAATACAAGAAAAAGAAAAAACAGCTAAGTTTGGAGAGAGAGCTGTTTAATATAATACTTCAAAGAGAAGGAAAAAAATCTACATGGATATGAAGTGTGATGGAAAATAATCAGCTGGCAGCGCCTGTAGGGTGCCAGCCCCATATGCTAGAAATGACGGGTTCAAACCCAGCCCCAGGCAAAAACTGCAAAAAAAAAAAAAAAAAGAAAAAAGAAAATAACAAGTGTGCATTGATCACTTCTACTAATGGAGATTTCTAAATAAGGGAAGACGCTGACATCAAGCAAATATCAAGCAGACACAGTGAAGAATTTCCACTCCTGATCCTCAGAACGTCGTGTCCTTTGAGAAAGCCCCAGAAGCCATGGCCATGGGACATCCACCGTGAGACATCTCAGAAGCATCATTAGGAGGACGCATCAGCTTCATTGCCTTCTGGGATTGGAAGGGAAGGGCCCCGAGCGCCTTCTTTCCTCTCTGGGAGCTGCGGCCTTAGGGACAAGCTTCAAACCAACATCGAGGGGGAGAGAGGGAGCAAGGAAGTGTGGTTCCCCTGCTTTCCTCTGACACCGAACGCAGCAGCTGGGCGCCGTGGCAGTGACCAGAGACCGCTGGCGCTGCATGCCTCTTTACTTGTCTGGGATGGGTGTGGGAAGAGGAGATAGATTCTAATGAAAAGATGGAGAGGTGAGAGAAAGGGGCTTCGGAGAAGGGGAGGCACCACCTTTTTTCCTCTGCTTTTCCTGGGGATTCGAAAACACCTCCTAATAGGCATTTCGGCCTCTTCAGAGCCTTTGGCCAGAGTGGCTGTGCCCGCCTCAGCCTCAGAGAAGTCCTGAGGCTGCTGGTGGCTGAAGGTTTGGGTGGCCTCGACCCTGGCGGTGTCCCTCAGGCCCTGGCTCTGCAGTGCTCAGACCACCGCCCCCACAGCAGCCGCTGCCGTTTTATGGTGAAGACTCAAGCTCCGGAGTCTTCTTCAATCTCGTCCTCTCCTACACCGCTACTCTCCCAGCTCGTTAGCCCACAGAGAGGCCTCTGTCTGTGCAGCAGGCACCTGTGTGAGGAGCTCCAGGAACCTTCTGCTCACAAGATCCAAGGGCATGGGGGAAAGGGACAGCAGGCCAGCCTCGCCGCCAAGTCGCTCTCAGCCTGCCCACCCCCTGCCCCCAGTAGCGGCAAGCAGCACTCCGGACCCAGTAGCTTCCTGGTACCTCAAAGCGGGTACCCCAATTGTGGAGCCCAGCACCATCTACTATGGGGATTTCTCAAAGAAACTAAAGTAAATCCACCATACTTGCACTCAGATGTTCACAGCTGCACAACTCATAATCACATGGATGTGGAAACAACCCAAGTGCCCATCAGTACATGAATGGATGAATAAAATACGGCATATGTATACATGAACTACTACTCAACCATAAAAAGTTGGTGATCCAGTATGTAACAACATAGATGGAATGGAAGATGGTTCTTCTGAGGGAAGTATCAGAAGAATAAGAAAACAAACATTCCTTGTGCTTAATACTAAATTGAAACTATTTGATTAACACCTGTTTGCCCCCACAGAAGGAAAATCTGTGTGGGTGATGGAAAACACAATAAAATCTGTGATGGGCAGTGCCTCTGGCTCAAGGAGTAGGTCACCGACCCCATATACCAGAAGTGGCAGGTGCAAACCCAGCCTTGGCCAAAAAACCTGCAATAAATAAATAATTTGTGTGTATGTGGAGGAAGGAAGAGGAGGAATGGGAAGGATAAATTCTGACCCAATGGCACTTGGCCTGGGTACATTAGACATTTGCTGAGTGAAGAGCACATCTATACCTTGGACTTAAAGTTTACAAAAACAAACAATGTAAAACACATGTACCACCATGACATCTTGAAATAAACTTTTAAAAATTGTGTTTTCTCATGAGCTCTTTGCTATATTCAAAATTAACCAATCGGGAAAAGAAGAATTAAAGCTTTATCTTTTTATCCATTATCATAACAATGACAATGTGGCAAACAAAGAGAACATGTAAAGAATAATTTTCCTAAGATGGTCTTTTGTGTATTTGATATGATCCATACACTACAGTCTGTACATGTTGTAGAGATAATTGTCCCATCTTAGATCAGTGTGGGACCCTTCACTGTGCCTCCTATGTCCTTGTGCCATGAGACTGTATGTTTTGAGACCTTTCTTATTTTATGTAACAGGCACATGTGCATGTTTCCCTTTGTCTAATATAATTTGCAAAGAGATGTCCCCTGGGCATATTTATTATTATTTAAATTATGGTGTTTCCTAGACACATCATGGTGAGATGGGATAAAATCCTGTCACTTTCACCCCCATCTTCGCCTTCCCTATTTCTTGCTTTACCCCCTCCTTCCCCTTAATTCTTAATTCTTGCTAAACCTGCTTGCTAGATCATCAAAACACAATCAATAGAGGGGAGAGGGAGAGGGCATACAATAATTTAGGGAGGTTACTAATACTTAACAATAGTTTAAGAGTAGGTAAAATCGATGACAAAAGATTAATAATAAATGATAAACAGTAGAAAGCATTATACATTAGGTTGGACTTTAAGATGAGTATTTGTGTAAGAAATTGTAATAAACTGTTTACTGTTTAATGAAATGTTAAAAGAGGCAGATGGAAAAAAAGGGAAGCAGAGGCAGTGGAGACAAGACATCTGGGCTACAGAAGTGGATCCCCACTTTTCCTATTTACTCTCCAGAACCTCACCATACTGAGGGGCCCAACAAGCCCAACCAGACCTATGGTTGGAAAGATATTGTTAGAAGAAATGACTAAGACCAATGTGACTGAATGTCTGCCTTTGATTATTTTTACTGTACACACTGTAAATGTTTAAACAATACCTGCTTCAGCAATTTTCTGATCTCACAAGCTCACTCCAATATTGCATCAGCCTACCTCATATAAACTGTCCCATACCAGTGGTCTGTGCTGTTCCCCATACTGAGGGGACAGACAGCCAATCAGTAGTTTTAGTAAAGACTTCCTATTGGCATTATATTGATTGGCTCTGGGTCTTGATATCTCACATCTGTCTTATAATATTTGGAGGCCCCAGCGAGATTTCCTTCAGGCACCAGCCCAGGGCTAAGACTCACAGGAGTGCTCTGGTATGGGACCAGTTCTCCCCCAGGGGGTGGCCACTGAGATGACATCCCTCAGCCTCAGGTGTGAAATCAGGACCCAATCTACACTACATAAACTAAAAACCAAAACAACATCTGAGGGAGTCGTCAGGTCTCTGTTCACCAGTGAGTCTGGAAAAAGCACTCTGTGGCTCAATGGGGGTTGTTTCTTTAAAAAATTGAGTTCTGGACCTTTTTGTTTAGTTTCTGTCTCTGCCCCAGTGTCTGTCTTTTCTGTGTGGTGACCCCCTGCTTGCCATGCTATGACCTGATCCTATGACTTAACAGCAAATCACTCCCTCATCACAGGGGCCTCTGACCTGGAATGGGAATCATATGTCCCACCTATGCCAAGATAGGGTTTTCTGTTCCTCTGGAAACGAGGGCAGACAAGGTATCAGAAAGCCGGTGTGCGTGTTTTCAGTGCACATGTTTGTCCATATCCCTCAGTTCTGTGTGAGTTTTGACTGAGGTCCCTATCTGTCCTGGAAATTTGCCCTCTTCCTTAGATGCTTATTAGAGGAGTAGACTCACCCCTGTTCTTGTTCTGTGGAACACATCCCTTCCTAGGTTACAGATCTAGTGTATCAGAGAACCTTGCTGGAATTCACCCCAGAGGAAACGGAGCTCTTCTCTTAGTTTCTCCTCTGCCTTATGTGTCACTCTGCACCTTATTAGTCAGATTAAGAGCCAGGGTGCCCTCTTACCTAGCCTTCTTGTTCTCTAGGCAAAGATCAGATACTTTGGGAACTTGTGCACCAGAATCTTAATGTCCAAGGCTTTCAGAGCCTCTTTTAGAACTTTTTTCTTATTATCCTAACAGCATTGCTTGTTCTTGTTATGGCTGTTGGGCTGGCTTCTAGTGCCCTTGCCCCTTAAACTCTCAAAGAACATGTAGCTCTAGCTAGCCAGTACATCCTGACCATGAGTGGTCTCCTTCTTCTCCTTCCTCATCTTCTATTGAGTTTAATATCCCACCTGCACCTGTGTCCATCACTTTCCAAAAATTAGGGAAAGCTTTGTCTCCCCAAATTAGGCACCTCTTCTGCCACCTGTACCATCCAGACTCTTGCCTCTTCTGCAAACCTACGATACAGTGCTGTTTTTGCTGTTTTCTTGATCTGCATAATAAAGAATGTTGTCATGCTAGGGATCTAACTGGACATGGGTCTTATCTCTGGCACCTGCCAGAGTGTGATCAACTTGGGTGTCATCAACCATGTGAGAATAGCTGGTCTGACTTCTGGTATGTGATCATCCTGTGGTGTTTCCAGAATTCACACCTGGTTGACCTACTGGTCCATCTCTTCTGTCACCCTGTTATTTTTCCTATAAATCTAAATTGCCAATTTATAGAGAGAGGAGATTTGTGGAGATGCCACTCTGTTAAACCGGTAGATATAGTAAGAAGGGTATTCATTCTTTTAAAAGCCTATCATGGAATACCCAAAAGGTGTTCTGACCTCTGGGAATATCTTGCCCATTATTTTCTTCATCATTCATCCAGGTCCTGGGAGCCCCTCTTCTGCATCTGGCCCTGACCAAATAAAGTATCTTGCTTACCCCATCCTAAGTCCAAGTGGCCTCTCGCCATGATTTAGCAGAACTCACTTTCTTAAAACCTCTTATAGAAAAAGTTTATGCTATACTCAGCCAAAAGATTAAAAGCTTTCAGTGTCCCCCTATAGACAGGATAGTTTAAAACATGGGTCAGGGAGCTTGCAAACTTACCAAGTCCCCCACCTCTTGCTTCCTTAAGAACTTTTCTGACTTTCAGCAAAGAGCCTGTGGGTGGGGTATTAGGTCAGTGCCTTTGATCTCCAAAAATTCTGTGAGCAAGAGTGGCCCACCTTTGAAGTGGGATGGCCTCAAGTGGCAGCACCTATTTACCATTAGCCTATGGGGTCCAGAGGATAATCTTTGGGAAGCCAAGCCATCCTGATCAAATCTCTTATATTCAAGTCTGGATGGATATAATTATAGAAAGCCCATCCTATCTTAAGTCCTATACAAAAGGCTCAAAAGCTGGAAATATTCTTCTCACACTAACCCATGGGAAAAGGGCCAGGAAGGGGGAGAAGGGGAGAGGAGTAAGGCTGGGAGGGTGGGGGGAGTATATAAGGAGCAAAGAAACTGTCTCAGCTGGTACTCCCTGAACCCACTGAGAACCGAAAGGCTGTAGATTTGATAGCAGAGCCTCTTCCTCCTCCACCCCTCTATCCCCAACTTCCCCCAGCAGAGGAAGCCCCTTTTCTGACTCAAGCCAAATGCATAGTCCTCTGTATGCTCATAGTGGACATCCTTCCCAGTTTCCCCATCCCAAGTTAGATCCCCCCCATATCCACTACTTCACCCCCAGCCCCAGTGTTACCCTTATGCCAGGTTGCATGTCCTTCCTTAGGGATAGAAATCCAACCATTTATGGTATATGTTCCCTTTTCTACCAGTGATTTGTGTAATTGCAATTACAGAACCCTTCCTTCTCAGAGCAACCACATGAGTTAATTTCACTCTTAGAGACAATCTTCCTTACTCATCAACCAACTTTGGATGATTGTCAGCAGTTGCTATAGACGCTTTTCACTTACCAGGAGCAAGATAGAACTGTTAAGGAAGCCCAAATGTTGTTCTAAAGCCAGACGGACAACCCACTTTGGACCCCCCCCCCCCGAACTTGGTTCTTTCCTGCCTTCACCCAGACTGGGAACCCAACACAGATGAAGGTAAGAAGATTCTCAACAATTACTGCCAGACTCTCCTCAGGAGCATACTGGCAGCAGCTGGAAAACCCACTAACCTATCAAAGGTGAGAGAAACAATTCAAAAGGCAGATGAGAGCCCAGCTGAGTTCCTGGAGCTCCTCCTAGAGGCTTACCACCACTATACTCCAATAGACTCCCAGGCTCTGGTAAACAGATGGGTTATTAATATTGCCTTTGTTTCCAGTAAGCCCCAGATATCTGTAAAAAATTACAAAAGGTAGAAGGTTTTGAGGGAAAGGTGTTATCTGAGCTAGTAGAGTTGGCCCAATGGGTATTTAACAACAGAGATGACCCAGAGACCCAATAGTCAAAGAAGGTAGCCCAGGTACTATTCACTGCCCTGCAGGACTGGGATTGTACCAAAGATTTAAGAGGCAGAAGACAAAAGAAAGGGGAAGAAGAGAGGAAGAGAGACAGGAACCAACTGAACAGAGACCAGTGTGCCTACTGCCAAGAAATCAGACATTGGAAAAATTAATGTCCCAAGAAAAAGAGGAGCCAGCTGACTGACTCCTATGGACCCCATTCTAGAACTGGAGTGAATGGGCCTGGGCTCCATACTGCTAGTCTCAGGTGCTCATGGTAAATTTGGACATAGTGGGCCAACCAATAGACTTCATTGTGGACACTGGAGCCATCTGCTCTGCCTTAAGCCAGATGGCAGGCCCACTCTCAAATTATTGAAGAATCATACAGGAAGCTACAGGAAAGACTGAAGCATATCTGTGGATCATGACTAGAATAACTAATTTAGGAACAGGAATTGTCACCCACTCTTTCCTGCTGAGGTCAGGATGTCCCTACTCTTGATGGAAAGAGACTTACTCCAAAACTACAAGCCACAATTTCTTTGGGAGATAGGGAGTCAAAAGTAACTACCAACCCTTCTCTGCAAGGTCCATCTTTGACTCTTCAGACTTGCCCTCAGTCAGAAAAATACCACCTCCTGTGTGAAGAGATCTCCCCTACAGGACATGTTCTCCTGACACAGCTACACAAGGAAATTACTGGAGTCTGGGCAGAAAATTGTCCCTCAGGACTGGCTGCCCACCATGCTCCCACTGTGATTCAGCTCCTAAGCTCAGCTGAACTTGTAAGAGTTAAACAATATCCAATATCTCTATAGGCCAGGAAGAGCACAGCAGTTCACATCAGAAGGTTGAAAGATGCTGGGATCTTGAGTCCCTGCTAGGCAGCCTGGAACATGCCCTTGCTGCCGGTCCAGAAACTGGAAACCTATGACTTCAGACCTGTCCAGGATTTACGGGAAGTAAACAAGGGGGTGGAAACCATTCACCCTACTGTGCCCAACCCATATATCCTCCTGAGTCCCCTTCCTCCAGACCACTGATACTACATGGTTTTGAATTTAAAGGATGCCTTCTTCTCTTTCCTGATGGCTGTGGTGAGTCAACCCATATTTGCTTTTGAATGGGTGTACCCAGAGGGAAACTTCACGGGGCAGTTAACATGGACCAAGCTCCCCCTAAGATTCAAAAATTCACCTACTCTGTTCCATGAGGCCTTAAGCCAAGACATCCTTGACTTCCTGAGCCAGCATCCAGAAGTAACTCTCCTCCAGTGTGTGGATTACCTGTCGCTGGCAGCCAAAGACCTCACAGTATGCCAGAGTACCATCTGTGACTTATTAATGAATCTCTACACCCTGGGTTACTTACTGAGTCTCAGCCAAAAAGACACAGGTATTCTCTCAGAAAGCTACATACCTGGAGTATGAATTAAGGGAAGGAAGGGAGGCACTGTCCAAAACCAGAATTTGAGCAATCCTACACATTCTCCAACCCAAGACTAAGCAGCACGTCAGAGAATTCTTGGGGGCAGTAGGCTACTACCGATTGTGGATTCCCAGTTTTGCAGCCATTGAGAAACCTTTATAAGCCATCACTGGGGGAACAGACAGTGAGCTACGCTGGGCAGAGGAGGAAGCCAAGGATTTTGAACATTTGAAACAAGTCTTAGTAAGAACCACTGATTTTGCACTCCATAATCTCCAAAAGCCTTTCCAACTACACCTGATAGAGCCCAGGCAAATTTCAAAGGGGGTCCTGAACCAAAAACTGGGACCATGAAATAGGCCTGTAGCCTATATGTCCAAGAAACTAGATCCAGTTGCTGGTGGATGGCCAAACTGCCTAAGGGCCATAGCTGCAACTACCCTCTTAGAGTGAGAGGCTGCAAAATTGACACTAGGGCAAGAAATCCAAATTATAGCCCCCCATTCCATAGATGCCCTGCTCTGAAGCTCCCTAGATAGATGACTGTCAAATACTAAAATAACCAAATCCCAGGCCCTCTTATTGGACCCTTCCCAGACAAAATTCTTGAAGACATTTGCACTCAACCCTGCCACCCTACTCCCTGATTATAACCCTGAGGAGCCCATGCATTTCTGCCCCGATATCCTGAAGACTCTACAGAGCCTCCAACCAGACTTCCAGGATGAGCCATGGTCTGAGGCAGGAGCAGAGAACCTTTACACCAATGAAAGCAGCTACGTGTCACAGGAATTGAGGTATGCTCAAACAACAGCAGTGACCTTAGATTAAGTTATGTGGGTCTGAGCTCTGGGGCATGGAAGTTCTGCTCAGTGGGCAGAGCTGATTTCTATAACCCAAACTTTGCAGTGGGGAAAGGAAAAAACAGTCAACATCTATACTGATAGCAGGTATACCTTTGCCACAATACACATTTATGGGGCTCTATATCAGAAAATAGGGCTCCTGACCTCTGGAGGCAGAGAAATTAAGAACCAGAGAAACATACTACCTTTCCTGGAAGCCATATGGCTACCCAAAAAGGTGGTGGTATTCACTGCCGAGTGCACCAGGCTGAAGTCTGCCCCACTGCTAAAGGAAATGCTTCAGCTGACTGCACAGTGCAAAAGCTCACTGGAGAGCTGCTTGAACCACTCAAAATACTTCCTGCCCCTGCTCCTCTGGCACTACCTGAATCTCCAGCATACACCCCGGGAGAGAGAGAAATAGGAAATAAGCTACATGCCTCCAAAGAGCCCTATGTCTAGATAATTCTGTGTGATCAGCATGTCCTCATTCCAGACCACTTGGGAAGGGAGCTTGTGCATCAAATCCATGACTGCTCCCACATGGGAGGCACTAAACTGATTGAACTTCTCCAGAGGGACTTCTATATCACCCATCTGAGGAAAGTAGCTCAGTGGTTGGTGTCTTGCTGCCAACCATGTGCCCAGGTGAAGGCTGGGAATGAAACTAAGATGCCTCTAGGGACCAGACTCCACAGTGAGTTCCCAGGGGGAACAATGGGAAGTGGACTTTGCTGAGGTAGGCCATTCCCAATATGGATTCAAATATCTTTTAGTTTTTATTAACACTTTCTCCAGATGGACTGAGGTCTACCCTACAAAATCCGAAATAGCACAAGTAGTAGTAGTAAAAAAACTCTGAAATGAAATTGTCCCACAGTTTGGATTACCTTTAAAGACAGGGTCCGACAATGGCCTGGCATTCATCGCCCTGATAACTCAAGAATTGGCAAAGGTCCTGGGCATAAGCTGGAAATAATGTTGCATGTATAGGCCCCAGGGTTTAGGATGGGTAGAAAGGATAAATAAGACTTTAAAGAAGACTTTAAGTAAGTTACACCTAGAGACTGGGAAAAATTGGGTGAATCTTCTTTTCTTTGCCCTTCTGTGCATTCAGTGCACACCCTATATAAAAGGACTCACTCCCACTGAGATAATGTTTTGGAGACCCCGGCCAGTGATCCCTGAGCTGGGAGATGAGAGGCTAGCTGAACTTAACATTCAGTCTCTCCTCAAGGCATTACACGTGTTAAAAACATCAGCTTGGCATATACAGGAAAACCATAAAGGCAGCACACCAAAAAAACCAACCCAGCCCTGATCTCCACTGCTGGTGAACAGAACTGTGAGCACCCGGGAGACTCAGTCTGGGTAAAGAGGCACCAACCTGGAACCCTGGAAGCCCAGTAGGAAGGACCACTACAAGTTATTCTCACCACCCCAATGGCAATGAAAGTGGTAGGGAAATGCCATTAGATACATCACTATCAAATTAGGAAAGCACACCCAGACCCAGAATTGTGATGGTGAATCCAAGCTTCAGAAGATCCACTAACACTAATACTCATATGGGATTGCTTGACTAGATGGGCTTTGGTCTTGCAGCCCTCATATGCCTGTGAATTATACTTGGGAGTTAACAAGAACTAAAGAGGGGGGATTAGCAAGCAGAATTCATAACATAACCCAGCCTGTTTTAACTTTTGAGCTCTGCAGACCATCACATGAAAGGAAGGACTTGGATGTACTTGGAAGTACTACTGTACTTCCTGGTGTGGATGTGGAAATCTTAATCTTAAAAAGAGACTAAGAGGTATACAGTACTATCTCTGCCCCAGTATAGGCAAGAACCATTGTGAGAAAGGAAATAACTTTCATTGTGATAAATGGAGTTGTAAGAACATTTTTCCCTGGAAAAGCAACCGTGATCTCTTGATATTTTTTGAAAGAAAACCTTCATTATGCACCCAAATAGGAACTTGCAATGTAGTGTCTATCCAGATACTTAAGTGGCAGCAGGATGACCAAGGGTGGGCAGGAGGTCTCACATGGGGCCTCAGGCTATATTCTAATGTAACTTGGGACATTGGGACAGCATTTACCATCCAGCAATTTGAGCCCAGGAAAGAATTTAAACCCATCAGCCCCAACTGGGCCTTACTCCCCAGTCTTCCACCCATCCAGTCCCCGAGGGCCCCAAGTCTTCCCCAACCCTCCAAGCCACCAGCAGAACCTAGAAGGAAAAGTCTCATGAGCTAGGACCTTATAGTTTGTCCCCAAAACTCCTTCTAGGAGTGTTAGATGCTGTGTTTCAATTCATGAACAGTACTCACCCCAAGATCACAAAAGACTGCTGGCTATGTCTCAACACAGCACTCCATATTATGTAGGAATTGCAATAAACACTTTTATAGGAAGAAGCATTCACTACCTTGATATAATTCTTAACATCTCTGTAAGGCTAAGTAGACTCTGCAGCTGGAGACAAGAGCCTAAAGAACCAAAACTGTGAGAGACTTTCAAGGAACTGGACCTTGTTTTCATCAGCATCATTCAACGTACAGAATTCCCCTTACTGGGACTCCTGCCACTCCACCCAAGTTCTCTCAGGACTGGGAGCTGGAGACCTGTGCAAGGCCTCACATAGAGCTTGGTTTCCTTACATTTCCAGAATAACTCCGTGCATAAACTCCACATTTCTGACTAAAACTTCAGACCTATGTGTTCTAGTCCATATTATTCCCCAGGTCTATTATTACTCGGGGGAGGGAGGATGTGAACAACTGGGCATCTCTTTTAAGAGCATGCTTATAAGCACCAAATGGGTCCCAGTGCTTATCCTAGCATTACTGGGGATAAGTATAGCTGGATCTGCAGCCATAGGGACTACAGCTTGAGTGAAAGGGACAGAGAACTTTAAAATCCCAACACACCAGCTAAACAAAGATTGAAAAGAACTAGAAAGCTCCATAACTCGATGAGAAACATCTTTAGACTGACTTACTAGCTGAGGTTGTCTTGCAAAATTGGAGAGGACTGGATTTCTATTCCAGAAGCAAGGAGGCCTGTGTGTAGCCCTGGAAGAAACTTGTTGCTTTTACACTAATAATTCGAGAATAAGAAACAGCATGTCACTAGTAAGAAAAAGGTTGCAGGAGAGAGAGGAGTCATGGGACCAACAGACAAATTGGTATAAAAAGATGGATACCTTGGCTGACTACACTCCTCTCTGCATTAGCAGGAGCCATTGTCCTGCTTCTACTAGGACTAACAATAGGACCTTGTATCATTAATGCTCTTGCCTCCTACATTAGGAATAGAATACAGGCTGTAAGACTCATGGTCTTGCAAACACACTGTGGACTTATCTGTCAGGAGGGGGAGGAGGAGGAGGAGGAGGAAACAAGGATTTAATTTCTTCCAAAAGTAAAGGAGAGAATGAGATGGGATAAAATCCAGTCACTCTCACCCCCTCTTCACCTTCCCTATTTCTTGCTTCACCCCCTCCTTCCCCTTAATTCTTGCTAAAACAGCTTGCTAGATCAGGAATACACAATAGAGGGAGGAAGGAGAGGGCATACAATATTTTAGGGAAGTCAATAATACTTAGCAATAGTTTAAGAGTAGATAAAATCGATAGAAAAAGATTAATAATAAATGATAAAGCATTAGACATTAGGTGTGATTTTAAGATAAGTGTGTAAGAAATTGTAATAAACTGTTTGCTATTTAATGAAATGTTACAAGAGACAGAAGGAAAAAAAGGCAAGTGGAGGTAGTGGAGCCAAGACTGGGCTATAGAAGCAACCCCCCACTTCTCCTATTTACTCTCCGGAACCTCACCATACTGAGGGGCCCAACAAGTCCAAACAGACCTGATGGTTGGAAAGATATTGTTAGAAGAAATGACTAAGACCAATGTGACTGAATATCTGCCTTTCATTATTTTTACTGTACACCCTGTAAGTGTTTAAACAATACCTGCTTCTGAAATTTCTGTTCACACAAGCTCACCCCAATATTTCATCAGCCTACATTGTATAAACTGACCCATACCAGTGGTCTGTGCTGTTCCCCATACTGAGGGGACAGCCAGCCAATTAGTCGTTTTAATAAAGATTTCCTATTTGCATTATATTGATTAGCTTTGGGTCTTGATCTCGTGTCCATCCTATAACAATGGTAACAATGGTTTTATACTGTGTAATTTATTAGTCTCTTCTCTTCTCCTCTCCCCACCTCTCTTCTCTCCTCTCCTATCCTCTCCCGAGTCTCACCAGCCTTGTCACCCAGGCTGGAGTTCACAGCAACCGCAAACTCCTGGGTTCAAGTGATCTTTCTGCTTCAGCCACACAAGTAGCTGGGACTAAAGGTGCCCTCCACAACACCCAATTGATTTCTTTTAATTTTTTTTTTTTTTTTTTTTTTTCTCTCCTTCATGTAATAAAGATGTATCGCTAACAAAATTATATTATAAATCACTTGAGGCAGGTTTCACATAATTTTTTTTTTTTTTTTTTTTTTAGAAATTGGAGTTCTCATTCTTGCTCAGGCTGGTCTTGAACCTGAACTTAAGGGATAGAGTTGCCTTGACTCAGCCTCCCAGAGGTCTGGGCTTATAGACATGAGCCTCTCCACACAGACCCAATCTATTATGAGCTCAAACACAATGTTGACATTCACTTTATATTATTGAGTTTTTCTAGCTAAGAACAAGATGTAACGTTCCATTTTTTAAATATTCAAACATGTATTTCAGGAATTCTTTATTATTTGCTTATATCTGCTTTGCACATTTTTCATTAGATTTATTCCTAGGTCATTTTGTTTTATTTTTTAAAATATACTTTATATATACATATATATACTATTATATAATATATAGCATATAACATATAATAAATATATAATATTATATATTGTAATAATATATGATATATATAAATAAATATAATATATATATATATATTTGAGACAGAGACAGTCTCACTTTGTCACACTCAGTACAGTGGCTCACACCTGTAACCCTAGCACTCTGGGAAGCTGAGGCAGGAGGATAACTTGAAGTCAAGAGTTTAAGACCAGACTAAGAATAAAAAGACTCATCTCTAATAAAAAAAAAAAATTATCCAGGCCAGGTAGGACATGCCTGTAGTTCTATATACTTAGGAGTCTGAGGCAAGAGGATAACTTGAACTCAGGAATTTGAAGTTGCTGTCAGCTAGGCTGAGCCTTCACACTCTAGCTCAAGTGACAGAGTGAGACTCTGTCTATAAAGAAAAAAACAATTAAGTTAAAAAAAATCTATTGTAATTTGGTGTGTGGGTGTGTGGGTGTGTGTGCACAAGTGTATATATTTACATGTTTTCTAATTTTTTTATTTTTGTAGGGACAGAGTCTCACTTTATCAACCTCTATAGAGTTCTGTGGCATCATACAGCTCACAGCAACCTCCATCTGGTGGGCTTAGGCACACCTCAGCCTCCTGAGTAGCTGGGACTGCAGGTGCCCATCACAACACCCAGCTTTTTTTTTGTTGCAGTGTGGCTGGGGCTGTGTTTGAACCCTCCACCCTTGGTATATGGTGCTGCCACCCTACCCACTGAGCCATAGGTTCCGCTCAATTTGGATGTTTGTATATTGATATAGTGTATGTTTCTGCCTACACAGTTCTGGATCAACTTGTAAATAATGAGCACTAATAAATTAAACAAGACAAAATCCTTTTCTAGTTCATGTGAATATAGCAATCTTTGATAAATAAGCCAGGTTAAATTTAAAAAAAGTATTTTGGGTATAGCAAGAATAAAAATGCTTTCCAGGTGGGGTGTGATGGTACATGCCTATAATAATTCTAGCACTCTGGAAGTCCAAGGCAGGAGATTTCCTTAAGCTCAGGAAGTGGAGACAAGCTGGAGTAGGGGTAAGACCTCATTTCTCCTAAAAATAGAAATGTTACCCAGGACTTGTGGCTGGGTCCTGTAGTTTCAGCTACTGAGGAGACTGAAACAGGAGAAATACTAAAGTCCAGGAGTTTGATACTGCTGTGAGCTAGGCTAATGCCAAGGCACTCAAGCCTGGGGCAATAGAATGAGACTCTATCTCCAAAAAAAAAGTTTTCAAGTTGTCAGCATATATTTTTTTCCCAAGGTTTTACTGGACGCTTTATGTTACTAAGGTGTCAGCATTTGACACAAAGTTTATAAAACTAGGACCCCAGCTAGAGAAAAATGATGTTTGTATGATTTCTGATAAGGCAAATTAAATATTATTTCTAATAATAGCTAGCAAAATCTCTTGAGGTATCAACAAAAATGCCTATTAATTTTTAAGTTCTTATCTAGGTAAAATAAAGACCTGCTGAAATAAAAAATAAATATCAGGGCCAGACACGGTATCTCAAATCTGTCATCTCAGTGCTCTGTGAGGCTGAGACTGGTCAATTGCTTCATCTCAGGAATTAGAGATCAGCCTGAGAAAGAATGAGACCCCATCTCTATTAAAAATAGTAAAATTAGCTGGGCTTTGTGGAAGGCCTGTAGTAGTCTGAATTACTCTGGAGGATGAGGCAAGACACTGGATTGAAACCAAAAATTTGAGGTTCCACCCACACACACTCTACCCAGAGAAACACAGTAAAACAGTCTCCAAAAAAAAAAAGGAAAGAAAAAGAAAAAGGACTCCTCTGAGGCTTACAGCCTGGTGCTCTCTGGGCTTCCCCACAGGCCACTCTCTCACCACCATACCCGGAAGTCCTCACCTCAGAAACAAGGGCTGGCCAGACCCTCCATGGCTGCCATGGGTCCTGCACTGAAGCTGTAAGCCAGAGGCCCCAAAAAGGCGCAGTGTGAGCTGCAGCCCTGGCTCCTTGCAGCGGGCATTCCCTAGGCACTTCCTCCCATCAACATGGGTGGAGGAGACTTTGTGGTTAAATGTAGGGTGACCAGACATCCGCTTTTGGTGGGAAAGTCCCAATTTTTAACAATTTGTCCCATGTCCTATGGCGTTTTTAAATAGTCCTGATTTTTGGAAAGAATACATGACAAACTAGGGAATGGTGGTGTTACAGGAAGCCAAGGTCCAAGGAAGAGAAAGAGCACCCAAACACCACATTTATAAGAGGAAGGGCTTTGTTCATTGGCTGGGAACTTACAGCATAGAAGATTTCCAAAATGGCCACACTCCCCCACTGGCTTGGTCTTTCTCCTTTTTTTTTGATGGTCAGAAAGTTCCACCCCACAGGTACCCTTCCCATTGGCCAGTTTGAATCAAGCAGAAGATGCTAGTCCAGCCCCTACAGAACTACAGGATTTCACAGAACTTGGAAATTTCCAGGTTACAGTTTCCTAAGAGTCTTACCCCACAGGTGTAACCTCCTGATCTTGAGAAGACCTTTTATCTCAGACCTCACCCTTCTCAGGTATCTTCTCTCAGCAGGAGAAGGGAAGGGAATATATGGTTTTTGGCTGCTATGTGGCTATTTCGCCAAGATATGAGTTTTATATTATTTTTGCTAATTTTATAATGTTAAAATTTAGTAATAACAAATAATTGTTGAGAACTGATTATCAAGAACTGCTTATCAAAGTTTGCATTGTTGATCAGTTGTTAGAATTCGACCACTATTGTTTGGACTTAATGAACAATGGCACTTTTTGCATTGGCAACCACAAAAACATTTTGTAACTGTCTCTCAGACAATACACATCGTACTGCATGCTAGTGCTAGTTAAACAAGTGATGTCAACAAATCAGCTATTCAGATAATTTAGGTAAGTTATTTATTTATTTCATGAATTTAGCAGACAGTACTCGTATTATTTATATTTTATAGTGGTGGCAAAAAGTCTAGCACTGGCCTTGAAAGTGACACTTTCAACTTAATGAGGTATTATTATTAAAAAAATATATTGATAGGGAAAAGGTTAAATCTTCGGCATCAGCAAAAATTACAATAGAGAACAAATGGTTAGAAATATTTCATCATTTTGAAACAAACCATGTTCCATACAATAATGCACTAAAATATGTGGAATATGTACTGTCCTTACCAGGAACTAATGCTGCGACTGAACAGGGTTTTTTCTATGGTAAATGAAGGGTGGACATCAGAAAAATCACAATTAAGTGTTGAGACTTTGAAAGCCATTTTATGTGTGAAATATAATTTAACAAATTTTTGTGAAAAATTTCATGACCTTTTAAACAATGACAGCAATCTACTAAAAAAATTCATGCAATTGAGAAATATGCCAAAGAATAAAATAATGCTATACATAACTTTTTAATGTATTATATTTGTAAATTGTACTTATGTTGAAATTTTAAAAAATTACAATGTTATTTTCACATTCTATGAAAATTTTTGTTGCTCCATATAGACCAAATTTTTAATGAAGAACACACTCCTCCTCCGCCCCACCCCTTGTCCCACCCCCATTCCACCCCCAATCAATGGTGTCCCACTTTACCAATGTTAACATCTGGTCACCTTAGTTAAAGGAGATCCTAAAACTTCAGAAGAGCACAAAACTCACGTTAAGGAAGTACCCCTTCAGCCACCTGGGAACAGATATATGTAGTAAATTCACTCCTGGTGTGGACTTCAATTGGTAAGCCCAGGCCCCATTGCTCCTACAAGATGAGGCAGAAGCATTTCTAGTTCATCTCTTTGAAGATACTTACCTTCATGTAAGGTAAGATACCTCACCTTACATGCTGGCTGAGTTACTCTTTTCCCAAAGGATGTGCAACAGGCCAGGAGGATCCGAGGCTTTCAGAAATGGCTTGGCTGAGCTGCGACAGCCAGTGTTTCTGGATTAGGACTCTCTCTGGAGCCACAACTAGATCCAATGGAGTGTGAGGGCTGCCTGGACTTGGCTATCTCTGAGCAGTGTGTTAATGTTGCTTTTTATATTTTTAAGAAGGAGAAGACTGCATGACTTTCCTCTGTAACAGAGGTAATACATGAGACAACACAGTTCCAAAAGCCTGAAAATTATTTTCAGAGAGACTCCAAGGTTGACTTCAGTTTGTGAATTACTTATGTGACTTTTGAAGGATTTTGAAAATATCAGATTTGCTGTGCTATGGGAGAAAAAAATTACTTGTTATTTTAGATCCTTCTGTGCAATTGACATCTTTTACCATTTGTACTTTTATTATAAACATAAAGGAATAAAAGGAGAAGACCACTTGGATCACTTGCATGGAGGGCCCAGCATGTCTAGTGTACAGATCTCGGCCCTGCAGGTCAGCCTCATCATTAGTGGGAGTATCAAGTTCCTCAATGAGCCGTGCTTAACAAGAAATGTGTAGCTTTCAAAAGCTTAATTGGAGTTAAATAGAAAATCTTTACAGTTTGATGTTCTCTTTTCTTCTAGTAAACTTCTATTAAAATTATTCAGAAATTCAGCTTGACACTGGTCAGTGGTTAGGGCACTGGCCACATGCACCAGAGCTGGCAGGTTCAAGCCCTGCCGAGGCCTGCTAAACAACAATGACAACAAAACAACAAAATAGCTGGGCATTCTGGCGGGCACCTGTAGTCCCAGCTACTTAGGAGGCTGAGGCAAGAGAATCGCTTAACCCTAACAGTTGGAGGTTGCTGTGAGCTGTGACGTCATAGCACTCTACACAAGGCGACATAGTGAGATTCTGTCTCAAAAAAAAAAAAAATCCAGAGATTCTAAGTATATTCTAAATGTAAAATGTAACATTCCCATTTGTCAATCATAGAAGATTATCAGTCTAGGATATTAAAGAGATTTTTCAATGTTTTAACAGTTATATTTATAACTTCTTTGTGGAACAATAATAAAAATAAATTTTTTAATGAAAAAGTGTAAACAACGTTTCTACAACAGCAAAGATTATTCTCTATGCTATACTCTATTATACTCAATTTCTCTTTGCTAACATTAAGTTCTTCCTTTGTACAATGTTTGCAAATATCTGTCATTTAAATAAGAGAACTGAGGGATAAAGTTTTCCCTCTAATGGAGAAGCATAGGAGCCAACAAAAACCTTGCCTGTGTGTTGTAAACAATTGAAGAGATTTCCAGAGAAATGGGAGGTACCACCCAAGGATTTGAGCACTGTATGTGTTAAAAGTGATTACTGAGGGAAGACTACTAATAACGATTGGGCAGTCAGCTAAGTTCAGACACAGACTAGAGGGAACAACCAAGTTCTATGTAATAAATTTTAAGCCTTTGGAAAAGCTTTTCTTGTTTGACATCAACTTATATTTATTCAGGCATTCAAATAAAGTTTATCTATCTACAAATATAAAAAAGAACGAGAAGAAAAACTTCAGGGAGCAAAAGAAAATATGCAATAAGTTATAGTAAATTTTAAAAAAATTAAAAAGAAAACTGTCAATTAGAATAAATAAAACATTAACTAAATATAGCACATAAGCAAAAATTTGCAGTCAAAGGTTTATGAAAATACTTTAGTTTTGATCTTTTAATGCTAAGTGCAGTGGTTCATGCCTATAATCCTAGCACTCTGGGATTGCTTGATCTCAGGAGTTCGAGACCAGCCTGAGCAAAAGCAAGACTGATGTTCTCCCTGGTTCCCCCATACCACTCTCTGCACCCCGCCTCATTCCACCCAGTGATTCACATTTCTCTTGAGACTGGCAGGCTGGGGAAGGCCCTAAGGCTTTTGTGATGACTGAAAGGAGGTTGAGATGATTTTCTGCCAACCCCTTTCTCCAACTCACTCAATGAAATAACTGAAATCAGAGATTTACTCATTCTTTAGTGCATGGATCATCCCTTGGCTCTATGTTTGGTACATTATTTTTTTCCACCTCTGCAGAGGTTCTACATAGGTCCTTCCTGACTGTACTTTGAGTTATTTTTATGAGTGTATCAGTGGTGATCAGAAAGGAACTCTGCTTCTTAACCATGAAGGTCTGCAGATATTTGTAGAATAAATGGACTGAAACATGATAGGACTGTTATGGAGCAAGAAAAGACCACACTTCCAAATTCAAAGTCTGAATTGGAGTCTTTATTTTAGCCAGCTGGTGGCTGCTTCCACAGACCTCAGATAAGACTGGGAAGAACATCCCCTGGTTGAGCATTCTCAAGGTATGTATGGGGAAGCTGATGCAAGGAAGCAACCAGTTTCCACCAGTCAGTTAATAGAAGTAACTATGGCAGTTAGCAAAAAGATAAACGATTCTTACAGCACTAGTTCAAAGAAAGATAAACAATTCTCAGTCTGCCTCAGTTTGAGGTGATGGTGTCTAGCACCATCTCAGGCCATAGTATCCTTTATCTCCTCTTTCCTTTATTTCCTCTTGCTGTATCCCTGGCCTTGTGGGGCTTGGTGTAAGGCTGCAGCTGTGGCAGCCGGCAACTATCTCATTTAATGGTTGGCCATTGAGTGAGATAATGATACTTTGAACAGGATAAGCAACATTTTTAACAAGCATGGAGTCAGCTCACACAGGAACTGTGAAGAAGAGAGAGGGGAGATGGTGTCTCATCTCTCTCTCTCTGTCTCAGAGTGAGAGGCCATTAATTTAACCTGCTTCAGGAGAAATCTCTTTGTATTATTATATTATGTAATTTTCCCATGGTATCACTAATGCCCAGCCTCTTTTGCTGAAATTGCAGAACCTGGGAAAAAAGCACAGGTTCAGAAAAGAGGCTGTCTCTGACTCCTTCATAAAAATTCCTTATCTTATCTGCATAGCCATTCATTCATTCCTTCTGTGGGGAAGAAAACCTCAGAACTCTGACAAAGGTATAGCTATCTGGGGGAACAGTAGAGAAAGAAAGCAGGCCAGAAACCAAATTGTATGATTACAGCTACCCCCTTCCCATACTCCTGTAAATCCTCAGGATCCTGAAAAAAGTATAGCCATCCTAAAAAGACAGCTAGTGATAGGAACCAGGTCAGAGGCCCAATGGTATGGTCACAACAAATCCCTTCCTACCCTCCTGAAATATGTTAGGGCCTGTGTTCCTGGAAAGCATCAGGTTCTCCTACCCTGGTCCTGGTTGGCATTAGAGATCAGGTCTTTGTGCAAGATTATTATCTTTTGTGGAAGGTAGTCATACTAAAATCAGTCTAGGACTCACCATCTT
Organism: Otolemur garnettii; assembly: GCF_000181295.1. Lineage (NCBI taxonomy): Eukaryota > Metazoa > Chordata > Mammalia > Primates > Galagidae > Otolemur > Otolemur garnettii. The sequence goes on along the minus strand of NW_003852812.1, from coordinate 75,880 downwards.
TTACTCTGTAAGACAGATGACTTCCTCACCTCTCATGACCCCCTCCCACATTCCAGCTACACTAATAAAAGCCTCTCGAAACTGTGTGAGCTGAGCTGACTTCTGGTCACACTCCATTCTGATCCTTTAAAATAAAACCTATCCTTAATCCCTGGATTGTCCTCTTCTCCCTCTCGGGGACTCTGGCAGGACTCTATCCCTAATCCTTTCTTCTTTATGATGTGCTGGCCAAAAAAGGAGACAGTGAGACCACTCCAGACCCTGGTCACAGCTCTCCTAATGACCACCAACACACACTAATTCCTTAGGACACAGTAAGTTGGAGGAAGGGGGTTTTCATCCGAGATCTCTCAGTTCTCCTACATTCTCTCATTCCTCCAGAAATTCTAGATTTCCCCAGGATCTGGGATCAGTGTCCTAGTTCCCCTAACACCTTCCTTTGGGGATGCCTGTGTGACAGGGTTGAGATTCTTCAGATTTTGTCCTCTAGGCTCCATGGGTGACATGGTGATGCCTGCCTCCCCACTGGTAAGCCTCCACCCGACTTCTCCTCATCCTTACCTTACAGGTCATGGGCAGTTGCTGTTTCAGTTCCCTATCAAGACACCCCACTGTGCTATCTCCTCAAAAACCTAGGCACTCTGGGCCTAAAAAGAGAAATCAAACTGAAGCGATTCATAGTTATCTGCAACACTGCCTGGCACTAGTACAAATTAGACAATGGAAACCAATGGCCTG
>NW_003852812.1:67038-74935 GCF_000181295.1 Otolemur garnettii | reverse complement strand
AGGCGCCTGTGGTCCCAGCTACTTGGGAGGCAGAGGCAGGAGACTCGCTTGAGCCCAGGAGTTGGAGGTTGCTGTGAGCTGTGAAGCCACGGCACTCTGCCCAGGGGGACAGCTTGAGGCTCTGTCTCAAAAAAAAAAAAAATTTTACAAACGGCAACTTCAAGTTGTCTGAGGTCTTCTACCTCCAAGCTTTCTTTCTCCTTCAGGGCCACCCTTCCCTCTGCCAAACCTGTACCATCTTTCACATCTACCTCAATGAGCAGCCACCACCTCAACCTTCCACCTCTGACTCTGACTTTAATCCAGCTGACCACTCAGTCCCTGCACATTATGCCTTTCCACCTCCTGAGCCTTCCTCTCCCGCTCACTCCCCAACTTCTACATTCCCAAACTCTCCACTTGTCTCCCTTTCTCATCTCTCTCTGCCTAACTCCTTTTCTCCTCCACACACACACTCTTGGGGACATCCTCCAGCAGCTATTGTACCCTTACATGAAGTAGTAGGAGCTGAGATCATTATCAGAGTCTATGTCCCCATCAATTAACCTAGGAGATCTATCCCAAAATGGAAAATACCTTGGATCTTTTTCAAATGACCCTACCCAATTACAAAAGAATTTCAACATTTAACCCAGTCTTATTGTTGCAGGAAGATGAGGCCTAACGGAGAGAAAGAACACCTAAACACAATGTTTATAAGAGGAAGGGCTTTATTTACTGGCTGGGAGCTTATGGCATAGAGGAATTCCAAATGGCTGAGCTCTCCAACTGGCTTGGTCTTTCTTTCCCTTTTTATTGACAGTCAAAAAGTTCCACCCCACATGTACCCTTCTTAGTGGCCAGTATGAATCATGCAAGAGATGCTATTCCAGGCCCTATAGAACTACAGGATTTCACAGAACTTGGAAATTTCCAAGTTCCAGGAAGTTAAGTTTACAAACTCCCAAGAGCTGAGTCACCATGGAGAGGACCCTGCAGGTGTATCTTTGTGGTCTCTGTAAGAAGACCTGTTCTCCTAGACCTCACCCTTCTCAGATATCCTCTTTCACTATGACTTCTCATAGCAGGATATTTACATAGTACTTTCCTCTCCCAGTAATCCTGAGGAAAACCCTGTATTTGGGCTGCACACACAGCCTTCACAGATACCTTACATACCCAAGATCCAAACTGTTTCCCCTAGGGGCGACACCAGTATCCACTGCAGATCTTAAATGGTATTATTCAAGAGGAATCTCCCCAACTTCCATCCAGGGCTCATTTAATAACCTGAATAATAGAAGAGATTAAGAAGGCCACCCTCAAGGCAGTCAGTTATGAAAACATCAAAGAAATAACGCAGAATACTGACAAAAACCTAGTCGCCTTTTTGACTATGCTGAGTTCCTAATAAAATATTCCAACCTTGATCCAGAATCTGAGACCATGCCTCCAGGACTCTGCTATAAGTGTGGCAAACAGAGACACTGGGCCCACCACTGCCCTAATCCTCAAGCTCCACTCAGACCCTGCCTGGTCTGTAGTGTTCAGGGTCACTGGAAAGACAAATATCCCTGGGGTGAAGAGCATAGAGCCACCCCTTCCAAGACAGTGACTGAGCCAGGATTTGAGCTGCCTGAACTCCTAGGACTCACTAGCTACTGGCTCTTAGGCCCCCACTGTTACTATCTCACTAGCAGAGCTCCAGGTTTGCCTTCTGCGTGCAGGTAAGAGAATTTACTTTCTCTTGGATACAGGGGCAACATACTCAGTACTGCCTGAGTTTTCAGGGCCACTACTCTCTTCTTCCATTTCTGTGATTGGGGTCAATGCAATAGCTTTTACCCTACTCAAAACTCCACCTCTATCCTGTTAGAACACCTGACATCCTCCCATTTCTTCCTCATAATTGCTAGAGGCTCCTCTCCCTTGGTTGGCCAAGACTTGCTATCTAGACTTAAAGCCACTTTTAACTTATACACTCACCCAAAACTGATGATGCCTCTCAGCTCCCCACACTTCCGTTACTGTCCTCTAAATTCTCTCCCCTGTCTGCACAAATGTCCCTCCCAGAGGCTTTATATGAGATCAAGCCTAAAGCTCGGGACACCTCAACCCCTTTGATCGCTCTACACTATCGGTCCATTTTAGTCACCCTTTCTGACCCTCATGTCTCCCCAGGTGACCTCAGTATCTCCTAATCCCCATGCTATTAACAGACTCAACCCAATTTTTAATAAGGTACTAAAGAACCACATCCTCTGATTCACCTCCTCACCAAGCAACATTCCTATCCAAGCAGTCCCCAAACCTGACGGCTCCTTCCAATTAGTTCAATGTCTATGGGAAGTCAACAAGGTCCCTGGCCCAATAACTCTCCTTGTCCCAAACCCCTATACCCGTCCACCACACACTTCATAGTCCTAGAATTAAAGGATACCTTTTTCACTATCCATCTCCACTCCAACTCTCAAGACTTCTTCACCTTTACCTGGACTGAACCAGATGCTCATTTAACTCAACAACTAACCTGGACAGTCCTCCCCCAGGGCTTTAGAGATAGCCCGCTCCTTTTCTGCCAAGTCTTAGCCTCAGACCTCAAAAAGTTCAGGCCAGGTCATCATCTGTTATCCAATGTGTTGATGACTTACTCCTTTGCTGTCCTTCCCTCACTGCTTCTGTATCTGATAGTACCTCTCTCTTAAACTACCTTGGGAATCTGGGCTATAGGATTTCATCCAGGAAAGCTCAGTTAGTCAAAACCCAAGTCACCTACTTTGACATCTCTGTCACCTTTTCCATATTAAGCCTAACTCTGGAAAGGAAAAACGTATTGCTACCTTAACCCTCCCCATCTCTAAAACAGGTCTCCTATCCTTTGTCAGCGTGGCTAAATTCATTCGTCTGTGAATTGCCAATTTTGGCATTTTAGCAAAGCCACTAGATTAAGCAGCCATTGGAGACCCTAATGAACCTCTTCTCCCTGAAACATCCCTTTCTCAACCTTTTATGAGACTCAAGCAGGCTCTTCTTTAATCTACATCAATTTGCCTTCCTAATCAGTTTTACCTGTCTCTCTCCTCTGAATCATATACTGCCATTCCAGCTTCAGGTCACATCTTGGAAACATCTAGTGTACACTTAACCTACTGCAAAGAGAAGGGAGCCTCCTTCTGTGACCAAGTAGATACCCTTCTGCAGAATTATCCCACCAATATAGCCAAAGGAGTGATTAAACTGTTCCAAACCTTTTGAGAAAACATCCACTCTCTTCCTTACACATCAACTCCTATCTCTGGGGCTGGAACATCCTCTGTAATCCTTTTCACCTCAGCGCCTTTTCGTATGACCCACACTGCCTCTGGCCTTTACTCAGTATCTTACCCCCAAGCCTCTGTAACCTTACCACCAAAATCCTTCCTCCAAACACTGTTCAATCCCAGCGGGTCAATTATTCTCTGTCACATTATGCTAATGTATTATTTTTGCAACCTATTCTCTTCTCAGTAGCCTCCCTAAACTTCATAACTTTTCCCCTCTTTCTTGCCCTAAGCATAACACAAAAAAACTCCCAGTGTAACTATAAATGCCCTTAGCTAAAATTGTTAGTAATGTAAGTTACTGACCACTGGCCCTATGATTATAGCTTTTTATGATCATGTTGTTTATGACACTCACCTGGGAGTCCCCCTCCCTACATTACCTAAGGACATTGTAGATTATATTTGTTTCGTAAACATTACTAAGTGCTTTCATGATCATAACATTGTGTAAATTAAACTGCCTTCCCCTCATGATCTCCCCTACTTGTTTTCACCCCTCGTGATTTCCCCCAGCTGCTGTTTTTTGCTTCTATGTTTATCTGCCCCCTGGAAATATTTTGCCTTATAAAAACCAGAGCTTTAGACAACTCGGGGCTGCACTCAGAACAGTCACTGGCTGGCTCTTCAATAAAAGGACTCCTCTTTAATTCAACTTGTCTGGTGGTCTGGTCTTTGGGAGAGCTCCTGGGCATAACACTGCTACCTGGCAGCTGCCCCAGCACATTGCCCAGTACAGGCAATCAACAGTTGTTTTACATAGAGAAGTAAATTATTTGGAACCGGTTGTATATTTTCTCTTTAATTATTGAAAATGCTTGCAGAGATCTAGGGTTGAACACACTTGCATTTTCTGTGAGACACATTTGTTCTTCCCTGCGTGTCGCCTGGGGGCTTTTGTGAGGACCTGATCTGAGCACTCAGGGTAGGGAGCCACATGGGAGGAGCTGTCAGGAGGCACCTACAGTGGACAAGGGTGCGGCTCAGGCAGGGGAGAGGCCTTGGGACCAGCAGGGTCAGTCCTGAGCTTCTGCTTGTCGGGAAAGGCCTGTTTGACTTTTGTGAGGTGACGTGGCAAGTGGCTTTCACAGAGGAAGTGTGGGAGAAGGAGAGTTGTCTGTGAAGACACAGACTAAGCAAGGCTTTCACTCACGGTGGCAATGGGCACAAGCTAAGACCAGACACACAAGGCAAGATCAAATTAGTAAAAAGGAGGGACAGACTTTTAAGGGTACTGGTAATATTGTATTGCATTGAAGCTGCTAGCAGACTTCTTTGTAAGTTAACAGGTATTTATAGTAATAACAGTAATAGGGTTTAACTCTGCCTTTTAATTTTTATTTAGATACTGCAACTGTTATGTTAAGAAATTGGTTACAGCCCTGACTTAAAAAGCATACTGGCTTGGATCTCCTTACAGGTCCTCCAGGATGGGAAAAACATCCCTGTGTAGAGCTTTAGCCCAGAAACTGACCATTAGGCTTTCCAGCTGGTAGCTCTGGTGATTTGAGAGAGAGCAGTTGGAATGGGATTAATGCCATAACAAGCCCCCACACTTTTTTTTTTTTGTAATACCATGTTACACAAATGATAATTTTCTCTCCTTCAGTGTAAGTCAGGTAATCACTCCAACTCAGTGTACTCTTGCATTAGGATCTCAGTCTCCTAAAACTTCTTGAGATTTGTTTTCCTGCCAATTTGTGGTCTGTCATGATGAATTACACATGCTTGCTGGAGGTGGGTTCTGCAGACGTCAGGCCAGGGTACTTGGTAGCCTTGCTGACCTTCTGCCCCCTGTGTCATCAGTTACTGAGAGGAATGTCAGGATCTAATTGTTGCTTTGTCTGTTTATCCTTGAGTTCTGTCTGTTGGGGATTTATGGTTTTCAGCACATTTTGAAATTCTTGGTTGTCATTTCTTCAGCTAATTTCCTTACCCTCCTCTCTATTTGAGAACCCATTGATCTGCGTGTTGGACTGCCTGGCTCTGCTCCACAGAGTACTGATGCATTTTTTTCCCCACTTTGGCTTTTAAAAACATCCATACTATTTTTGAACAATTTCTGCTGCTGCATCTTCAAGTTCACTGATTTTCTGCAGTGTCTAATCTGTTATAATTTCCATCCAGTGGAATTTTTATTTCTGATCGTGTAGTTTTCTTTTTCAAAGGTTCTATTTGATTCCTTGTATGCTTTTCTTTCTTTCATTGTGTTGTTTTTATTGTCTCAGATTAACTGACAGTATAAAGAGTAAGGTTACAATGTTTGCATTTGTTAGATAAAGCCTCTCTTATGATTGTGTCCCACCTCAAAAAGTGTGCCATCCACCTTAAGATCATGCCCTTTCAATGGGTGCACATCCATCCCCCTCTCTCCCCTCTCCCCACTCCATTGTTCCTGTGTATTAGGTCGTCTAGCAGGGGTCCTCAAACTTTTTAAACAGGGGGCCAGTTCACTGTCCCTCAGACCATTGGAGGGCTGGACTGCAGGCCCCGGGATGAGTTGGCTGCTACTCAGGACAGGCAGTGGTGGCAAAAATACCCAACAGGCTGGATACATGTCCTAGGCGGGCTGCATGTGGCCCATGGGCTGTAGTTTGAGGATGCCTGGTCTACAGGCTTCCTATTAGAATTGGGATGGGCTCGGGTCCCTGTACGTTGCCTGCTGGGCACCCATCTGGGCGGCGTGGGGCCTCACCTTTGGGGATGGGCTCAGCTCTCTCTGCTTCACCTGCTGGACTCCTGACTGGGTGCCAGTCTGGGCGGCATGGGGAGTGGGATTCGGGGAGGGGTTTAGCTCTCTGTTCTTCACCTGTTGGATGCCTTTGTGGCACCGTGAATACAAGGCTTTGGGGATGGGCTCAGCTCTCTGTGCTTTGCCTGCTGGATGCCTATCTGGGTGGCGTGGTGCCTGGGCTTCAGGGATCGGCTCAGCTCTCTGTGCTTCACCCACTGGATGCCTGTCTGGGCAGCATGGCATCTGGGATTTGGGGATGGGCTTGGCTCTCTGTCCTTTGCCGGCTGGACTCCTGTCTGGACAGCATGTGCCTGATCTTCAAGGATAGTCTCTACTCTCTGTGCTTTGCCTGTTGGATGCCCGTCTGAGAGGAGTGATGACTGGGCTTTAAGCATAGGCTCAGCTCTCAGTGCTTTGCCTACTGGATGCCCGTCTGGGTGGCGTGGGACCTAGTAATAGAGGATGGGCTCAGCTCTCTGCTTCACCTGCTGGACATTCATCTTGGCAGCATAGTGCCTGGGCTTCAGAGATGGGCTTGAGTCTCTGTGCTTTGCCTGTTGGATGGCTGTCTCTGTGGCGTGGGGCCTGGGGTATGACAATGGGCTTGGGTCTCTGTGTCTCACCTCCTAGACGCCTGTCTGGGTGGCATGGGGCCTGGGCTTCTGGGGATACGCTCACCTCTCTGTGTTTCATCTGCTGGATGCCCCCTATCTGGGTGTTGTGGGGCCTGGGCATAGGGGATAGGTTTGGCTCTCTCCTTCACCTACTGGATGCCTGTCTGGGTCACATAGGGCCTGGGCTTCAGAGATGGGTTGGGCCCATTGTGCTTTACCCACTGGACAGCTGTTTCTGCAGTGAGTGGCCCATGCTTTGTGGATAGCCTTAGCTCTCTGTGCTTCACCTGCTGAACGCCCATCAGGGTGGTGTGGACCCAAGGTTTCAGGAACGGGCTCGGCCCTCTGTGCTTCACCTGCTAGACATCCGTCTGGGCATAGTGGGGCCTGAGCTTCTGGGAAGGGCTCAGCCCTCTGCTTCACCTGCTGGACGCCCATCTGGGCAGCATGGGGTCTGGCATCTGGTATAGGTTCAGTTTTCTGTGCTTCACTAGCTGGACCCCCATCTGGGCAGCATGGGGCCTGAGCATCGGGTCTTGGCTCTCTGGTCTTTCACTGAGTTCCTGTCTGGGCACCCTGGGGGGCCCAAACATAGGAGCCTGAGGTCCTTCGACCTCAGGATTGCCGCCCATTGGGATGGGCGAAGAGACAAGTAGGGTTCTGGTGGGGGTGCGGGTAGCAGGGATGGTGGCAATGGGGGTGCCGGCGGCCAGCCCTTCAGCTTCCCGGGATTGGCTGAGCTCTATGCTTACTACAATTGTGGGAGGCTCATCCTGTGATTCTGCCTGAGCAGCAGTGTTGTGGCCAGTTGTCGTGACAGCACAGCCAAGTAGTTAACAGCTGCCTCGGTGGCTACAGGTGGCAGCTCCTTTGGGCAATTCCAGGCCTCCCGGGGGATAGAACCTTGCATTGGGTCAAGGCATATAGTGACCCTCGAAGATACTGTGTTAGGGCATTTTTGGCCAGTGTCATGGTGGGACCTTCGTAGATGGGAGAGTCTCCAGGCTGAAGGACTTAATTCTGAGCATTGGGCCTCCCACTGCACCTGCAGAACAGAGTGAGGTTACTGGCTGGCAGAGCAGAGCCACCCTCCTGCCTGGAAAGGTGGGGCAGGCTCTAGGGACTCTCTGCTAGGTCCAATTCAGACCATTCCCATCCCACCGGGTCCCCTTTACACATTTTGTTAGGAAGGCAGGCTGAGTCTGTCACCACACAGGCTACTTTTGCTCTTCTTCTTTTTTTTTTTTTTT
>NW_003852812.1:64906-66930 GCF_000181295.1 Otolemur garnettii | reverse complement strand
TTTTTTTTTTTTAGAGACAGAGTCTCACTTTGTCACCCTTGGTAGAGTGCTGTGGCATTACAGCTCACAGCAACTTCCAACTCCCGGGCTTAGGCGATTCTCATGACTAAGCCTCCTGAGTAGCTGGAAGTACAGAAGCCCACCATAACACCCACCTATTTTTTTGTTGCAGTTTGGCCTGGGCTGGTTTAATGAAGTACAGAGATGTTTGGGACCTGATCCCATAATATTACGATTTTTGGATTATAGAGTCTTCTGTGCTGTATTTGGTATTTTATGTTCCTGAATGCAGAAGAGAATCTGTTACTGGGGTGAGGTGCAGAAGGCCGATGGTCTCAGAGCTCTGTCTGCATGAAGGAGGGGAGGCTCCTTATTACCTACTTTTGGTTGCCAACACAGGAAGACCCTCAGCAGGATTAGGTCTGATGACCCATCACAAATGTCTGACATGGTGGCAGTCATGTGGCCAGGGCTGGCCTACATTCCAGAGCCAGGATGGTGCTCTGTGGAGTCACTTTCTGGCATGTGTTCTCTGTTCCCAGTCACAGAGAGGATAGCCTGAGCATGTTCACCTGGACATAAGGTCACAGAGGCACACTCAGGCCAACATTCACACACTCATGTCTTTGCTTCTTCGAAGCCAACAGTGAAGAACTCTGGACTGTCTGTCTGCAGCATCAAGCAGGCACTTTGGGGGATCGGCCCTCAGGGGCTGGTGCTCACTGGTGCTGGGTCTGCCCCAGGGCTCTCCTGTGCTGCAGAGTATTTTCCTGGTTCTGCAGTGGCTCTGTGAAGGGAAGCCAGGGCCCCTGCATTTGCAGCAGGGCCAATGGCCGGATGTGGTGAGAGGCCCATGCCAGAGCCCAGCTGGCCATGGGCTAGTTGTGTGAAGTCCAGCCTGGGGTCTCCTTCTAGGCTATGCCTGATGGCTCAAAACTGAGCCCATAGGACCAGACAGGTCCCCTGACAGATGGTGTTTGTTGCCCTGCTGACCTGAGAGAATTCTCCATGCAAGGTCTCACCTGCCTGTTGTTGCCAGTGAGGATGTCAGAAGAGAAACTGCCTCCTGTCTTCTGTGGCAGCAGAAGGAGTCAACCTAGAACCCTGGATTGCTGGAGGGCAGCTTGGGAAGACCCACTCTGTCCAAGAGCCCAGGTAGCTAGTGGGGGTCCTCATGTCTGGAACTGGGTAGTGTGCATTCTAGGGGACACTGAGCGGAAGTGTGTGGGGGCGGGGCTGGCTGTCCAGGTGCTGCCCCAGGCCCACCACACTGTCTGGGAAGCTACATAGCCACATGCTTGTCTTCCCAGCATGGCATAGTGGCCCCCCCTCCTTGAGGTACTTCGTGTTGTCTCCCCCAATAGTTCAGGCTTTTCGACAAGTTGAGCCTAAATTACAGGCTTAACCAGCTTCTCCACTGGACTTCCCAGTGATTTACCACCCCCATTGGCATCTGGCTCCCAAACAGAACCCCTGCCTGCAGGCTCTCCACTGGCTGTATGTGCCCTTGCTCTCGGCCATCATCCTGAAGCTGCCCCACCCATTCTCTCAGCTACAATACTCGTTTTAAATTTTACTTCCTTCCTGGCAGTGCTCCTTGTCTCAGTTCAAGGGTTTTCCATATGGTGGGTGACCAGACAAGGCCCAACCCCATCTGGGCCTCTGAAGCCTCTGGGAGAATTAGAGTGAGATGACATCCCTCCCACAGAGACAGTGAAGTCACCTGCCACCTGCTTGTAGCTGTTCTTCGTAGAGTGCTGTCAAGACCCATCTTGGGGCTTGGCGCCTGTGGCTCAAGTGGCTAAGATGCCAGCCACATACACCTAAGGTGGTGGGTTCGAATCCAGCCCAGGCCCGCCAAACAACAATGATGACTGCAACCAAAAACATAGCCGGGTGTTGTGGGGGGTGCCTGTGGTCCCAGTTACTTGGGAGGCTGAGGCAGGAGACTCGCTTGAGCCCAGGAGTTGGAGGTTGCTGTGAGCTGTAATGCCACAGCACTCTACCCAGGGGGACAGCTTGAG
>NW_003852812.1:42121-51450 GCF_000181295.1 Otolemur garnettii | reverse complement strand
CACCAGCCACTAAGTCCTGCTGGGTTCAAGGCCCTGACATCCTCCCCTCTTGCCTTGTCTGTCCCTGGGAACTCATCACCCACATCAGAAATGATGGCAGCTGACTGGATCTCATGTTGTGGGAGTACTTGACCCAACACCAAGGTCTGAGGGAAACAGATTTCTTGATAGAGAGGAGAAGGATCCTGGATGTGATGAAACTCCAGGAAGACCTCATAGTTGGTAAACCCCAAAGCATGTAAACTTCTAGGTAACTTGAGAAAGTAGTGTTTTTTCAAACTCCTGATTATAATGGGGTAGAAGGTTTTGAAGGTAGCCCAGATGGTTCTTACTCTTTGGGGTTGATGCTGCGGAAACCCCCCAGAATCATCATTCCCAGACCACGTAATAGGTGACCTCCAGCCTGAGGGTCCCCTTCTATTCCACTTAATACCTTCTGCACACTGGCACTGACCTCCGTTTGTGGGCCAGTCATCCTCACTGTGCTAATTTAAAATAGTTGAGCCTCAGGGAAGAAAACAGTAATGTCAATATTTACATTAGAAAAGTGTTCGAAAATTGTCTCATGGGTTGTGTGGTGATGGCGGTTTGCAGGGGCCTGTGGCTATTAACAGCAAAGGGAGTTTAGCCCACCACAAGCACAAGCAGGGGCACCCTGGGAGGCCAGTGACTGAGGAGAGACGGGAGCCCAACCTGCTTGGCTCCCTCCACCCCATCGAAGGATGGACAATCGCTGGCCTGTCTGCTTGCCCCATGACATCCTCTGAGACTCCTGGCAGAGACCATGCCTTCAGGAGGCCTTTGTTACTTCCTGGGCTTTGAGAAGCACGGCCTCCCCCTGTCCAGAGCCTCCACTCTGCCAGGCAACTGCCAGGCACCTACCAGGCCTCCACTCTGCCCTGCCTTTGTTACTTCCTGAGTTGTGAGAAGCACGGCCTCCCCCTGCCCAGAGCCTCCACTATCCCAGGCACCTGCCAGGCCTCCACTCTGCCCTCAGTGCTTCTTACTGGACCCTGTCCTTGGAGATTAATATTTTTCATGGTTAGAATTTCCATTTGGTGCTTGGTCTCACACACAGTTGTAGAGGAAAAGAAAGTTCTCAGGACCTTCCCAGGTTCCTCACAGAAAGTGCAGGTGGATCCTGGTCCACATGAACCAGAGTCCTGGACAGTGACAGGCCTCCCACATCCATAGGGGCTGCCCTCTCAGACCATGTATGGAATTTTTCACGGGTCCCAGAAATGAGGTCCTGCAAACTGTAGTTCTGAGCCTGCAGGCCAAGTCTAGCTCCCAAAACTATAATCTGTTAAACTCCACACTGATAATGGGGATTACAAGCTGTTCTTCCCAGGTACAAAACAGAGAGAGACAAAACCAATCACTCCTCCACCCGCCCCAATACTTCTGCATAACTGATTTTCCCTTTATTCCCATTTTCTCTCCAAACACTGACTTATGGCCAAGGCAGCTGTATTGCCTAAGCTCGCAGGTTTGGGACCAGCCTGAGCCAGAGCAAGACCTCGCCTCTAAAAATAGCCAGGCGTGTGTGGGCACCTGTAGTCCTAGCAATTCTGGAGGCTAAGGCTAGAGAATCCCTTGAGCCAAGAGTTTCAGGTTGCTGTGAGCTGTGATGCAATAGCACTCTACCGAGGGCAAAACACTGAGACTCTGTCTTTGAAAAAAAAAAAAAGAAAAGAAGAAAACCTCAAAACACTGACTTATGTAAAATTCTGATTTTCTGGGCACTAAGAATGTAACCATTTACCTCACTGCCCACCTGCTCCCTCCTACATACTTCCCCCCTTTAGGGAAATGTGTAAACACTGAGACAGCCAGGCACGTTGTGGCTTGTTTTTCCTAGATGCTCCCTAAAATTGGCTTCAGAAACCTCAACTAATTGAAATTCTTGCCTCAGTCACTCATTTTGGTTGTCACAGTTATTCCCCAATGATTTATTATGAAAAATCTTGAACATGAAGACAACTGGAAAGGACATAGGGAACACCCATGCACCCACCACCTGGGTGCTGCCCTCGCCAATATCTTGTGTCATATCCCTTGACACAAAACTGTCCACCCATCACTTTATGCTTGGTACACTTCAAAGCTGGCTGCAGTCAGCACATCTTCTCAGAGCATGCACGTGTTAATAAAACCTCTTTCTGCTGGCTGGCTGGGATCCGTGAGTGGAAAGCTGGGCCACAGCGGGCAGAGGGACAGGTGAAGAACAGTCGCCGGCTGCCAGACAATGCTGAGCAGAGCATGCCGCAGACTCACCTTGTCCCTGCTGGGGACACACGCACAGACGTCTGCGGTCACCCATAGGTGCATGCCTTGGGGTCGCAGTCCTCAGCAGACTGGAGGGAAAAGGCAGAGGAGCCACCCTGCAGCTTCGACCCAGTGCTGCTAGAGTTCCTAGTGTGTCCGCTCTCCAAGAAGCCGCTCACATATGAAGCATCAACAACTGAATTGATTAATGAAGAACTGGGGATAGCCTATCCAATCATTGATGGAATTCCTAATATGATGAGGCAGCTAGGATGACACTAAGAAGCAAGAAGAAATGAAACAGCACTAGGTTATAATTTTTTTAAAAGCCACCACAACTAAATTTTCTTAATATATACCTTTTAAAGCAGAGTGGTGGGTAATAAGTGGAGGAGAAGAATGTTTCTGAATCTTCCTACATTGACTGTTCTTATCCACTGGTCTCTTTAGCAGGACTGTTCTACTCAGCCTCTGTGGAAGAAAACTTCCCACATGGCTGCACTAGCACAGCCAGTCTTTGCTTTGACAGTCTGCTCCTGCCGATCACCACACCAGGGTATGTGTTCTTCCATCTTTGGACTTGGATGGGTATTAAACTCTTCCGGCATAATTAATGGAACCAGAGCCAAGATGGTATATATAGAGAGAGATATAGATATATCTTGGGTGTCTATCTTTGAAAGTTCAACTGCCTGGAAATACTGTAGACCCACTGAATTTTTGGGACAGATACTTTTGCCTTGCTTAGGACTATGGGAGGCTTCAGCTGCACAAGCTTCTTTTATTATACCCTTATTCTGCCTTTGTTTTCTGAAGGTTCTCACTTAATAACTGCTGTATCAGGAGAAACATTTTGTCAGTGTCTTGTTGGACATTAACACATCTAATGACTAGTTCTTATTCATTTATTATTTAGTCATTTGAAATTCTGTTTATATAGCTTCAAGGTATTAGGTAAAGTCACCAGTAGAGAACACTGAAATAATTCCAAAGGAGCTATGTTGGAATGATTGTAGAGAAATGTGTTTGCACTACTGTGATACAAAACCATACAATAAAATGGAAATTTCATGTACTTAGAAAAAAACAATAACACCTCTTTCTGTGCTATCTGCTTCAAACTTGCCCCACAGTTAAGAACATTGTCCATCCCTAACTTTTTCTTCTTTCCACACCCAGCTTTGTGGCCATCTGAGTAGCATCCTTCAGTACCCTGTTTCTGTAGACCAAGTATTTGTGTCCTCCTAGTTTATATGTTGAAATCCTAACTCCAGTGTGATGGTATTATGACATGGGGCCTTTTGTACTAGGCCATGCTGGTGCGGCCTCCTGGATGAAATCTGTGTCCCAACAGGAAGAGACCTGAGATCATGCTCTCACTCTCTGCTCTCTGCTATGGAGGACACAGCAAGAGATAGCCACTGTAAACCAGGGAGTGGCCCATGCCAGGTGCAGATCTGTTGGTACCTTGATCTTGGCTTTCCAAGAGGTATGAGGATAAGTGTTTGCTGTTTAAGCCACCTAGTCTGCAGTATTTTTGTTACAGCAGACACAATAGACAAACTACCTGTAAATGCTTACAATTAGTCCAACGGGCAATTAATTCACAGTATTGCCACTGCTTCCACCTACTGGCAGCAAGACACAGTGGCTTCAGGCTCACCTGGAATGGTGTGGGACTCGGTGGATGAGTGGTGGTGCTAGAGCTAGAGCAACTGGACGCAGATTGCAGCTCCATGTGATCCCCTCTACAGGCAGGCGGACAGAAGGAAACACACACATCAGCAAAGAAGGGTGTTGCTCAGGGAGGGGGATCTTATAGGGACCCTGATGGCTGTAAGTGTGGCATGAACACCGCCACTCTGAGCTCCTCCTCCTCATAGAGTCCCACAACAGCAGCCCCCAGGATGGGACTACAAGCACCTGCCACAACGCCCGACTAATTTTTGGTTGTAGTTGCCATTGTTGTTTGGCGGGCCCAAGCTGAATTCAAACCCACCAGCTCCGGTGTATGTGGCTGGTGCCCTAGCCACTTGAGCTATAGGCACTGAGCCTCGGTTATCATAAATGTTGTGTTCTTTCCTCGGTTATCATAAATGTTGTGTTCTTTCCCTGGTTATCATAAATGTTGTGTTCTTTCCTCGGTTATCATAAATGTTGTGTTCTTTCCTCGGTTATCATAAATGTTGTGTTCTTTTTCTGCATCATGCAAATGATTCTGTGTTTACTGTTCTTTATCTTATTAATATTTTTGTGTTGAATTAATTGATTTTCAGATGTTAAACCAACTTTGCATTCCTGGAACAATCTCATTTAGTTATGCTGTATGATCCTTTCTCTATAATATGGCCGCACGTGATTTGTTAATGTTTTATTCCTGATATTCGGCTCTGTGTTAACAAATGTTCTTGGCTCATGGCACTCTTCACTTTGAATAACATTGTTTGGCTTTGGCATCAGGTTAATACTGACCTCCTAGAATGAGTTGAGAGGTGTGATTTCCTTCTCTCTTTTGTGAAGAGTTTGTTACATGATTGGTTCTCTCCCCCACCCTTCAATTACTTGGTATAATTCACCAGTGAAGCCATCAGATCCTGGGATTTTCTTTGTGGGGAATTTTTAATTATTAGCTCACTTTCTTTACTTGTTATATGTCTGTTTGGATTTTCTATTTGTGCTTGAATCAGTTTTGGTAATTGTGTTGATAAACTTTTTAAATAAGAAAGCTTATTTCAATCTTAGGACATAATAAAGTATAGAAATGTTTAAAAGACTCAAATCTATAATGTTACTATTCTTGTACTTCAAAGTAATCTGTGAATATTTAGGATTTCATGTTCTTGAATGCATTAGGGACTCTTGTCTTGCTGGAGTCGGCAGGATAAAACCTACAGCCCTTGGGGTCTTAAATATCCTCCTGTACTTAGAAGGTGGGCTTGGCCTCACTGTCCTGATCACCAAGTGAGAAAAACTGAGCCATCTCTGGGAAGATCCTTAGCAAGATTAAACATGAGGATCACTGACAAGTGTCTGGCACAGAGGCAGTACATAGTCAGGTCTGACATCAGGAGTAATAGAGACACCTGGTCATTGAAGCAGCAGGAAAACCCATGGCCTCCTTCTTGTGGACTGCAATGAGGGGCAAATTATGGCTGAGTTTGGGATGGAGCAAGCTGGGGGGCCATGCCAGAATTTCCATCAATAGTGTCTCTAAATCTTCTGAGGTACAATCAGAATAAAAGACTGCTTCTGATATCACTAAAGGTAGCTGTCAACTCTTTCTAATTCTACTTACAACACACACACACACCCCCCAAACACACAGACACCACACACATAACCACACTTACACAAACACATATAACACAATCTTTGCCACATGTGTTTTTCTATAGTTATTCCCCAACATTTGATTATGAAAAACTTTTAACATCCAGGCTGTGGGTGGGGCTCCATGGTGAGAGGTGGAGGGGCAGCCGGTACCTGCTGGGCGGCGCCTTCCTCCATGCTCAAGGAGTCATCTCTTTTCCTCGCCTTGCTGTCTGGCTGCTGCTTCTGTCGCCTCTGTGTTATGTACTCATAGGTGGTCAATCTCTTCGTGACTAGACGGAAAGGAAGACAATGCAGGTCACCAACCTGCAGGCAAGCACAGCCTCCAGATGGAGGTTCAGTGCTGTCTTCCCGGTCCTACCCTCCAGGCCAGGATGGAGCATGGGTGCCAGCTGGGGCAGGGGCACCTCCGTCTATGCCCCACACAAGGTCTCACCTGTCTGCCATTGTAAGTGGGGATGTTAGAAGAGAAACTGCCTCTTGCCTCCTGTGGCGGCAGAAGGTGCTGTCCCAGAACCCTGGATTGCTGGAGGGCAGCTTGGGAAGAGGAAGACCCACTCTGCCCAAGGGCCCAGGCAGCTAGTGGGGGTGCTCATGTCTGGAACTGGGTAGTGTATACTCCAAGGGACACTGGACAGAGGTATCTGGGGGTGGGGCTGGCTGTGCAGGTGCTTTCCTAGGCCCACCACATGGTTGTGTTTCTAGCCTCGCAAAGTGGCCCCTCTTTGAGGTACTTCTTGTTCTCTCCACCAACATTTCAGGGTTTCTTTTTCTTTATTTCTTTTTTTTTGAATTAATGTACATAGCTATGATTTAATTAAAAAAAGAAAAAAAATGGTCTTTTCCTATATCATCCCTTTGAATGAAACATAATAAAAGTTCACTACAATAATCTCAGACTACTTTTATATAAAAACTTCAGAATACATAAAGCATATATTTCAGCTTTCAGAGATGCTATTTAGATTGCACATTTTAAACAGCTACAGCTTTGCTCACAATGGCACAAAGAGGAGTAGCACATGTACACTATTAATATTTCATCCTTTGTTAATAGTCGGAAAGAACTGTGTGGTTTGAAAGGTGCTTTAACTGATGTCTGGTCCTTAAAACGCAGTAAGTAATTCAGGTATGGTCATATAAAGGCAGGTAATTAATCCAATTCACTATAAAACTCAAAGCCATAAAAATAAAGGCAGAAAACTCTGTTTTTCTACCTTTCATTACATTACTGTAGAAAATACAACAATTCTTATATATGGTTTCCCTAGAACATAATGGAGTTTCATAAACTACAAAAGATGACAAGATCCATAGTTGGCTTCTTCAAATGCTTTTCTTGCCCGTTTCAATTCCTCATTCATAGTAAGCAAGTCTTTAACCCTAGCAAACATCCCAGGATCCTCTGAATCATGATGATATCTTCAACTTGTACTCAGACTTTGTCTGCCAATAGACATGGCCTCATGAGTCATTTCAGTAAGGAACTTTATGAGGATTCTGGTCATCTCCAAAGCCGTACATCATACATCTCAATTCTTCAGAAAAAAAGTATCTGTCTTTTACACTGTCCACCTTCTGAACTTCCTCCAATTTCTGCATTTCCTTCCTCAAAAGCAAGGTCTTCCTCCTCATCTGCCACCCCATCAGCCAGCCAGCATACAGCACCCAGCGGGCTCCCTCTCAACAGGTTTCAGGGCTTCTGCAGCCTCACTTCTGGTGACTTCCACATCAAAGTGGGTTTTTATTTTATTTTATTTTTTAACTAAGATAGTTAACAGTTTTATTTTCATATTTCACAATACAAACGAAAACTGCCCAGTTTTTTAGTTTACTTCTTCCCTTCAAAACTATTCTCTCTTTGACAGGAAGGAAGAGCAAGTCTTCTTACCTTGCTATGAAGAAAACACCCAGAGAGACAGCACCACTATCTCCCGGTGAAACAGAACAAGTAATATGAAACTGACAAAGAAAACTCCCCTCTCCCCTTATCTGTCTGGTCAAGTCATTCCAGGATGAGTGGGCACCAACATGGGACCAGCAGGAGGTCTCATCATTGGGGGCCCAGGCATCATTGGCATATGACCTCCCATGGGTGGCCTCATTCCAGGAGCAGGTCCCACTGACATCATCCCAGGAGGAGGACCCATCATTGGCATCATGGGAGGGCCCTCCATATGGGTGGCTGGCATCATACCAGGATGAGGAGGACCTGGCACATAGGGGGGAGGTGGAATCATCGCCCCTGCAGGAGGAGCAGAGAATGGAGTAGGAGGTAGTTTTCCTTGTTGAAATGCATCTGTTGTTTTGTAAGTCAGGCTCTGGGCCCCCTCTTCCATCCATTTCTGATAGTAGTCCCTCACATTCTTTGTGCTTCCTCCCATGCAGTGTGTCTTTCTCACAGATGGAGACTCATGGGTGAGATATGTATCACAGTAGTCACAATAAAACTTGGGATTATTCCCTCCTGGCTGTTGGAAACTCCTTTCTAAATTATGTTTTGTTGGTTTTTTTTTTTTTTTTTTTTTGAGACAGAGCTTCAAGCTGTCATCCTGGGTAGTGTGCCATGACATCCCAGCTCACAGCAACCTCCAACTCCTGGGTTCAAGCGAGTCTCCTGCCTCAGCCTCCCAAGTAGCTGGGGCCACAGGTGCCCGCCACAATGCCCAGCTATTTTTTTGGTTGCAGCCGTCATTGTTGTATGGCAGGCCGGGCTGGATTTGAACCCGCCACCTTAGGTGTACGTGGCTGGCACCTTAGCCACTTTAGCCACAGGCACCGACCCTCTAAATTAGTTCTTAAAAACAAGCCTCCACACCAGTGTGGGAGAAAAGAACAGTAGAGCCGGAGAAAGGAAGTCTGCTGTATTGGTAATAAAGCTCCAAGTTCATTCCATCATGGATTTCATAGTCCCCTAGAGACACATGGTCCATAAAAACCATGTACCACTTCTTAAGGACAATCTTGTTCAAACAGGTACCAGTTTGGGCTGCAATCAGCTTCTTAAGGTCCCCAGTGGTGTCATCAGTGTTGCATTTAACATGGACCTTCTTCCCCAGATGGTCGTTGCAAACAACCTCAGTCATCCCGGCTGGAGCTCCAAACTCAAACTTCCAAACTGCCCGACAGAATAAACTGCAGCCTCAAGTGCTCTGAAGGAAGAGATTTTAAAACCCATGAGAGATTCTTTTGCAATCTCCACACATTTGAAAACCACTGGAAGGCACATCCAATCTCTACTTCAGCCTTTCAGAGCAACACCTATTTCAGGGTTTCTGACAAGTTGGGCCTAAAGTGCAGGATTAACCAGCTTCTCCAGGGGACTTCCCAGAGATTTACCACCACCAGTGGCATCTGACTCCCAAACAGAACCCCTGCCTGCTGGCTCTCCACTGGCTGTATGTGCCCTTGACCTCAACCATCATCCTGAGGCTGCCCCACCCATTCTCCCGGCTCCATCACTCGTATTAAACTTTCCTTCCTTCCTGGGCAATGCTCCTTGTCTCAGTTAAGTGGTTTTCCATCTGGTGGGTGATCGGACAAGGCCCAACCCAATCTGGGCCTCTAAACCTCTGCAAGGACGAGATCAAGAAGGAAATTACCAAATTTTTATAACACAATAATAATGAAGATACGAGTTATTGGAACCTCTGGGATACTGCAAAGGTAGTCCTAAGAGGGAAATTTATAGCATTACAAGCCTTCCTTAAGAGAACAGAAAGAGAGGAAGT